>NC_143029.1:81880000-82062500 GCF_057628025.1 Oncorhynchus mykiss | reverse complement strand
CCTATTCTCTATGTGCTTGATTAGTGTTTCTGAAATGGTGGGTTGGGAGGACGTGCTGCTGGTCTCTGTTGAAGCCCGTAGGCCCTGGTTAGAAAAACTGATTTGTTTATCATGTGGGTCACAGCTTGGAGAACCATCGGCCTTTTCTCCCCTCTGTACCCTCTTCAACCAGTGGGAGTAAGCCACAGTTGTAGGGGCTCAGTGTGTTTAATGTGACTATGAGAATGTGGTTCAACATCTTTGTGACGTCCAACAATGCTGTGGATGTAATCCACAGCCAGACCAACTGTCACGAAGTCCTGTTAACTGTCATGTGTTAACTGTCATGTGTTAACTGTCATGTGTTAAATGTCATGTGTTAACTGTCATGTGTTAACTGTCATGTGTTAACTGTCATGTGTTAACTGTCATGTGTTAACTGTCATGTGTTAAGTGCTTGTACTCTGTGATAATGGATGGATCTTGGGAAATTAGTTCCACGTTCCACGAAATTAGTTCCACGTTTGACATGTTCTTTCACCATTTATTAGTTCACCAAATACAGTGAAAATGGCATCTTAATATACAATGACTCATTCTTAGAATGTCATGACACTTTTGTTGCTTTTTTGCTTCATAAAACGATGTTTCATTATTGAAAGTATTAAGGTTTCATGCACAACAAACCATATTCAGTTTCCTCCAAAGAATGGTACAAGATAAACGAAATAAAAAACATAACTGTAATGTCCAAAATTGGTCAAATAACGTGTTATTTGAGGATACTCGTAAACAGTGCAATATACTCTAAAATCGCAATTTTCTAACAAATGCATCAACGAAGCTTAAGTCACAGTATACGATTTCTCAATAATAGTTTAACATTGATGTGTACAAAACCCCAAACACATTCAGTTAGTCTTTAAAAAAACGTCAGTCCCTTTGATATAGAATGAGAAAAGTCAACACCCAAATCTCTTAAGATTCTCCGTTATATAGGCTATTCTCAATCTGCATATCCTCTCTTTAATACAAACATTTGTGTTGATGAACTGTAAGACGATAGACTAGCTTATAATTTTTAAATAACAATTATTTAGATATAAAAATACAAATATGACTTTTGAAATATGAATGTAAGCGTGCCAGGGTAGGAGTGGTTGGCACCTGTGGTGGCACCGGAGGGAAAGATCATGCAAATAGATAGATAAAATATTTGACTTTTAATTATAGAACACGAAAAACACGAATAATTGCAACATCAAAATAAATAAATTAAAAAATATATATTTTCCCATTAATTTCATGATTATTGTTTCAAACATGTATAATTTGCCCATCTCTTCTGGCCTCCTTCGATATTTCTAGTCTGTAAAAGTGAAACAGAGAGCCTATGTGCAGGTGTCGGTAGGCTAAAGTTACATGAAGGCGCCGACCTGCATCTTTAACCGTGGGGGGTAATGTAAGCCCATGTATCAATTTCATTCAATTGAACCTGGGGACTATGCATTAGGCCTACTAGCTTATTCTTTACAGGTGAAGCCAAAGTGAATATAGGCCTACGAAATAAAATATTAACATTGCACCATCCTCTGTATATATATTTCTGTTACACACAATGGATGTATTCTAGTTTCTGGATATCAGTGTTTGGTTGGTCTGTATTAAAAAGCTTTAGCAGCAATCGGATAGGAATGCATTCTACGTTCGACCAATGCTGAAAAGTACAGCTCCCTTGAATGCGATGTCGCCGATTGTTATCAACAATGCAAAGACTGCAAGGGTAATAATGGTCTTCGAGCATAGGCAGTCTACTGGGTACAACTATAGAAACAGAGCTTTAAATGAAATTCTGCCACCAGTTCTAGTTTGTTGTTGCTTACGGCGCTTTTGGAAGATGGTCGTGAAGTTATGGCAAGTTCATCCATCAGAGAAGTCAGCTGAGGTTGAGACACGGAGCCAGGATCCGCCATCTCAACATCACGCTGCGCAGCAGAAGTTAAAATCGGGTTTCAAATTGTCAGCAACCACAAGATAAATCTCGGTCTTTTCCGGACTCTTCCTCAAACTCTTCCTCTGCTTTCTCGTCCAATCTTCACATCTTTCCACCCCTTTCCTTCCCCTTGTCTTCGCTTCGTGCCATCGTTTCTCCTACAATCCTCGAACATGCACAGCCGACAAGTGCTTCAAATCGGTGATCAAAATAAAAAGTCTGCAAGGCATTGTTCATCTTTAAACGCCTGGTGACGACTTGTCTGCCATCCCCTTTAGAACGTCGTCTATTCTGTCGTCTTCGATGACCACTGCGGAGGGGAGATGCAATCATGTTAACATTTTAGTTTATTATGTCTTATTTGATTTGATTTATGTATTACATATGTTTAACCTTTATTTTATCAGGGACTCATCACTTGTCATGTTATATATAGGCTAATGGCATAACTGTTTCATAAATATGTTTTACAGCCAACAAATCGAGTAGGCTAACTGCAAAGGTTTTGGGGACTGGTGCAACACAAAGGGAAATGTCGTTGTGCCAAACCCCTGACTTTGGTGCTTGAAACAATGCTTTGTCCATAATGGCGCAAATCCAAGCGCGCGCACTAGACGCTGTCAGCACTTGCAATTTCCACTACATGCAATAGGGAAAAGTGCCCTTTAAAATGACAGAGAGCGTAACTAATGTAGACATTTAGCCTAGTACATTTTGATATCACATTGGTAGTCCATTATTCTCATTCGTCACTATCAACGGGGCGCATTGTGGTCAGCTACTGTCCTTTGTTATATCAACAAATAAACGTTTGCCTCATAATTTAGAGGTCAAATGCATATCTGTTGCATGTCTGTGTTGTATAACAAGTAGGCTAGGTTAGAGTTAAAGATCACCCAAACATGCCTGGGTGGCCAAGCCTTTGTTTTTGATCACCAAAACAAAACCTCTATTCAACAATCCATTCCAATAACCAGATCTTACCTCTCTTGGCTCTGCCGATCTGTCCCAGCTTTGGGGGTCTTTTCGCTTGCGACGCACCGAAGAACGAATTGGTGTCCTGTAGACCGCAGCTAAAGGACACCTGACTGGCCTCGCTGTCTCCATAGCCGCTCATTTTCCCCTCGCTGTACGGCAGTACCTCGGACATTATTGCACGGCTGAGACTGACAGATCAACAGCGCAACAAAAAAAAACTGTTTAAAGTTGGCGGCTATAATTGACGTAGCCCAGAAATCCTTGGCTTGGTAATTAGACTTGTCGAGCTTTCCAGTGAAAATCCGTTTGGAAAATCACTAATTGACTTCTTCGTGCTTAGCCAGCCTGTGAAGGTTGAAGGTTCCGAGTCCGGGTTGAGGCGGGGTGTTTGCAGGCTGTTGTGTCGCTGTTCGAGAGGAGAGCAGAGGAAGAGCGGTCTGTACGCCTGTGTTGCTCGATGAAGTCTGATGAAGAAAGTGGGAGATCCCGGGATCATAAAGGAAACCCAGGCGGAACGGTGAAGTCATCCATCCGGGTGTGTGTGTGTGTCTCTCTCTCTCTCTCTCTCTCTCTGTGTGTGTGTCTCTCTCTCTCTCTGTGTGTGTGTGTGTGTGTGTGTCTGTCTGTCTGTGTGTGTGTGTGTGTGTGCTGGGGGACTCCGAATGCTAGAGGAGTAAGGGTGACATCAACAGGCGAGATATATAGCAATGTGCAGTGAAGGGAGCAGAAAGTCATGTTCACAGAGACACAGCTACTGGAGCAACGGGGAAATAAACATTTTATTTGGTGCATAATATTTTCAATAGTGAACACATTTGTAGACTTAAAAACGTATTCAAATGTGTTGATATTTATGCATATGCCATAGGTTAGTTACATTTATTCAGAGAATTATAATAGTTTACTCGCGCAATTGCACACAATGGCTAGGCTACAGTTATTGGAATATCCGTGTGTTTTGTATCTATATGCTTGACATTGTTATGTTTCTCTCGTATGTAGTATATTTCCTTCGTTGCTTTATATTGGCTCTGGGGACACGAGATTCTCACAGGAAATCATTACCTGCTCCTTTGTGCGTCTGTCTGCGCACAGAAGTCGGAAGTGCCTATAAAATGAGTATTTCCCCTATACATCGTAGCTTCAGCGGCAGCGGGTAAACGAGGTTTACAAATTTCACCAATGCACTTTTGCGCACATTCGCCATTGATGGTTTACAAGTTACGCCTGTCAACCATCGAGATGATCTGGACCACGATAATGTTGATGTGCCTCAGACCCATACTGGTGTGGTCCAGATGTCCAGCACAGCCGCTGTAATGCTCTCTGTGTTTGTACTTGGCATCCTCCTCATCCTTGAGATACTTGGTTTCAACTGTTTACAGAACATGGGACTGCAGAGTCAACTGAAGATGTCTGAAGATCTCATCCATGATGTTTCTGTAGAATTGGACAACTATGGACAGGCGCTTCCCAAGTCCACCCAGACTGAACCACCAGTATCCACCACGCCTCCCAAACCCACCCAGACTGAACCACCAGTATCCACCACGCCTCCCAAACCCACCCAGACTGAACCACCAGTATCCACCACGCCTCCCAAACCCACCCAGACTGAACCACCAGTATCCACCACGCCTACCAAACCCACCCAGACTGAACCACCAGTATCCACCACGCCTACCAAACCCACCCAGACTGAACCCAGTATCCACCACGCCTCCCAAACCCACCCAGACTGAACCACCAGTATCCACCACGCCTCCCAAACCCACCCAGACTGAACCACCAGTATCCACCACGCCTCCCAAGTCCACCCAGACTGAACCACCAGTATCCACCACGCCTCCCAAACCCACCCAGACTGAACCACCAGTATCCACCACGCCTCCCAAGTCCACCCAGACTGAACCACCAGTATCCACCACGCCTCCCAAACCCACCCAGACTGAACCACCAGTATCCACCACGCCTCCCAAACCCACCCAGACTGAACCACCAGTATCCACCACGCCTCCCAAACCCACCCAGACTGAACCACCAGTATCCACCACGCCTCCCAAACCCACCCAGACTGAACCACCAGTATCCACCACGCCTCCCAAACCCACCCAGACTGAACCACCAGTATCCACCACGCCTCCCAAACCCACCCAGACTGAACCACCAGTATCCACCACGCCTACCAAGCCCACCCAGACTGAACCACCAGTATCCACCACGCCTACCAAGCCCACCCAGACTGAACCACCAGTATCCACCACGCCTCCCAAACCCACCCAGACTGAACCACCAGTATCCACCACGCCTCCCAAACCCACCCAGACTGAACCACCAGTATCCACCACGCCTCCCAAACCCACCCAGACTGAACCACCAGTATCCACCACGCCTACCAAACCCACCCAGACTGAACCACCAGTATCCACCACGCCTCCCAAACCCACCCAGACTGAACCACCAGTATCCACCACGCCTCCCAAACCCACCCAGACTGAACCACCAGTATCCACCACGCCTACCAAACCCACCCAGACTGAACCACCAGTATCCACCACGCCTACCAAACCCACCCAGACTGAACCACCAGTATCCACCACGCCTACCAAGCCCACCCAGACTGAACCCAGTATCCACCACGCCTACCAAGCCCACCCAGACTGAACCCAGTATCCACCACGCCTCCCAAACCCACCCAGACTGAACCCAGTATCCACCACGCCTACCAAGCCCACCCAGACTGAACCCAGTATCCACCACGCCTCCCAAACCCACCCAGACTGAACCCAGTATCCACCACGCCTCCCAAACCCACCCAGACTGAACCACCACCATGGGAGTCTCCATGCCAAGTGTAGAGCCACGGTGCCGTCATGAAGCTACATGAATGCCCAGAGTATTGCCCCAAAATGTGTGGAAGTGCATAATTGAGACAAAACGTTTGTTTTACGGGACAGTATCTTTAGAAAAGGTTTGAAGGGACAGTATCTTTAGAAAAGGTTTTACGGGACAGTATCTTTAGAAAAGGTTTTACGGGACAGTATCTTTAGAAAAGGTTTTACGGGACAGTATCTTTAGAAAAGGTTTTACGGGACAGTATCTTTAGAAAAGGTTTGAAGGGACAGTATCTTTAGAAAAGGTTTGAAGGGACAGTATCTTTAGGAAAGGTTTTACGGGACAGTATCTTTAGAAAAGGTTTGAAGGGACAGTATCTTTAGAAAAGGTTTTACGGGACAGTATCTTTAGAAAAGGTTTGAAGGGACAGTATCTTTAGAAAAGGTTTGAAGGGACAGTATCTTTAGGAAAGGTTTTACGGGACAGTATCTTTAGAAAAGGTTTTACGGGACAGTATCTTTAGAAAAGGTTTTACGGGACAGTATCTTTAGAAAAGGTTTTACGGGACAGTATCTTTAGAAAAGGTTTTACGGGACAGTATCTTTAGAAAAGGTTTTACGGGACAGTATCTTTAGGAAAGGTTTTACGGGACAGTATCGTTAGAAAAGGTTTTACGGGACAGTATCTTTAGAAAAGGTTTTACGGGACAGTATCTTTAGAAAAGGTTTTTGAAGGGACAGTATCTTTAGAAAAGGTTTGAAGGGACAGTATCTTTAGAAAAGGTTTGAAGGGACAGTATATTTAGAAAAGGTTTTACGGGACAGTATCTTTAGAAAAGGTTTTACGGGACAGTATCTTTAGAAAAGGTTTTACGGGACAGTATCTTTAGAAAAGGTTTGAAGGGACAGTATCTTTAGAAAAGGTTTGAAGGGACAGTATCTTTAGGAAAGGTTTTACGGGACAGTATCTTTAGAAAAGGTTTGAAGGGACAGTATCTTTAGAAAAGGTTTTACGGGACAGTATCTTTAGAAAAGGTTTGAAGGGACAGTATCTTTAGAAAAGGTTTGAAGGGACAGTATCTTTAGGAAAGGTTTTACGGGACAGTATCTTTAGAAAAGGTTTGAAGGGACAGTATCTTTAGAAAAGGTTTTACGGGACAGTATCTTTAGAAAAGGTTTCACGGGACAGTATCTTTAGAAAAGGTTTTACGGGACAGTATCTTTAGGAAAGGTTTTACGGGACAGTATCGTTAGAAAAGGTTTTACGGGACAGTATCTTTAGAAAAGGTTTTACGGGACAGTATCTTTAGAAAAGGTTTTTGAAGGGACAGTATCTTTAGAAAAGGTTTGAAGGGACAGTATCTTTAGAAAAGGTTTTTGAAGGGACAGTATCTTTAGAAAAGGTTTGAAGGGACAGTATCTTTAGAAAAGGTTTTTGAAGGGACAGTATCTTTAGAAAAGGTTTCACGGGACAGTATCTTTAGAAAAGGTTTTTGAAGGGACAGTATCTTTAGAAAAGGTTTTTGAAGGGACAGTATCTTTAGAAAAGGTTTTACGGGACAGTATCTTTAGAAAAGGTTTTACGGGACAGTATCTTTAGAAAAGGTTTGAAGGGACAGTATCTTTAGAAAAGGTTTTTGAAGGGACAGTATCTTTAGAAAAGGTTTTACGGGACAGTATCTTTAGAAAAGGTTTGAAGGGACAGTATCTTTAGAAAAGGTTTTACGGGACAGTATCTTTAGAAAAGGTTTGAAGGGACAGTATCTTTAGAAAAGGTTTGAAGGGACAGTATCTTTAGAAAAGGTTTTTGAAGGGACAGTATCTTTAGGAAAGGTTTTACGGGACAGTATCTTTAGAAAAGGTTTTACGGGACAGTATCTTTAGAAAAGGTTTGAAGGGACAGTATCTTTAGAAAAGGTTTTTGAAGGGACAGTATCTTTAGAAAAGGTTTTACGGGACAGTATCTTTAGAAAAGGTTTTACGGGACAGTATCGTTAGAAAAGGTTTTACGGGACAGTATCTTTAGAAAAGGTTTGAAGGGACAGTATCTTTAGAAAAGGTTTGAAGGGACAGTATCTTTAGAAAAGGTTCGACGGGACAGTATCTTTAGAAAATGTTCGACGGGACAGTATCTTTAGAAAAGGTTGATAAAAAGGGTGATTAAAATGGCGGCGCTCTTTATTTTCTGCTTCTTGTTGATGAAACAGTTGATTGTATAATGAGTCATTTTGAGGTGCCAGTTAACATGTATTGTAATGCTAATGGTCTGTTTAGAGCTGTGACAAAGTCATATACAAAGTCAAATATAAAGGGGGAACATGACATCAGTATAATTCCTGAGTTGAATAAAAACCTATGTTTAAACCCTTTCTCTTGCTTGGAGTTTTCACAAATTTGCCGAAATCGTGTGACATAAAACACTACCTTTCCCCTTACCTCTTTAATTAAATGTATGTTATTTGCCGTTAAATATCGTATTTTAGCCTAATCATTTTACAATTGAATTAGACGTTGAACTTTTCACCCTGTAACCTATGAATCCTATCATCCTCATCACTCATTAACCTAGCTCACACTAAGCTTACATGTGTTTTTTGTCAGTGAGTCACAAAATGTGTGTGTATCTCTCTGTGTGTCTGTGTGTGTGTGTGTGTGTGTGCTGGGGGACTCCGACTGCTAGAGGAGTAAGGGTGACATCAACAGGCGAGATATATAGCAATGTGCAGTGAAGGGAGCAGAAAGTCATGTTCACAGAGACACAGCTTGTAATGCGTCTGTGTAGCTGGTGAGATGAGTCAGGCGCAGGACAGCAGATATGAGTAATGATAGCAATTTTACTCAATAATATAACAATACACGTCATATAAATACAAGGCCACAAATATGGACCGCAATACAATTAACAGTTACTCACAAACTAACATGGGGAAACAGAGGGTTAAATAATGAACAAGTCATTGGGGAATTGAAACCAGGTGTGTATGACTTGAAAATAAAGGAGAGCTCCACACTCAAGGAGCTCAGATGCAAAAATGTAATATCCAACGTTTCGACAGACAAGCTGTCTTCATCAGGGTATAATCACAAACACTGTGGGGTGACTCATTTATATAGTGTTAAAAGACACACAGGTGTCTGTAATCATGGCCAAGTGTGGCCTAATGTCATTGGTTAATTCTCAAATATTAAAATGGCATACAAAGAACAGCATACAGACAACAAATGGATAGCATACGATCATAGATTCATTTTAGACTACACAAGCTTACAAACAATTACAATGGCAAAGTCACAATAATCACAAGAATGGCTTCAGATCAAAGTCTACGTTGAGAACGTAGGGAACAAGGGTCTTTAAGTTAAAGATCCTGGCAGCCCCTCGTTTTAACAATAAATTATCAAGGTCACCCCCTCTCCTAGGGAGGGTGACATGGTCGATGCCAATATAACGTAGAGACGAAATCCAGTGGCCTGCCTCCAAAAAGTGGGCCGCAACTGGGTAAGTCTGGCACTGCACTGGCACTCTCTGCAGGTCATTCACTAGGTCCCCCCGTGTGGTTCTGGGATTTTTGCTCACCGTTCTTGTGATCATTTTGACCCCACGGGGTGAGATCTTGCGTGGAGCCCCAGATCGAGGGAGATTATCAGTGGTCTTGTATGTCTTCCATTTCCTAATAATTGCTCCCACAGTTGATTTCTTCAAACCAAGCTGCTTACCTATTGCAGATTCAGTCTTCCCAGCCTGGTGCAGGTCTACAATTTTGTTTCTGGTGTCCTTTGACAGCTCTTTGGTCTTGGCCATAGTGGAGTTTGGAGTGTGACTGTTTGAGGTTGTGGACAGGTGTCTTTTATACTGATAACAAGTTCAAACAGGTGCCATTAATACAGGTAACGAGTGGAGGACAGAGGAGCCTCTTAAAGAAGAAGTTACAGGTCTGTGAGAGCCAGAAATCTTGCTTGTTTGTAGGTGACCAAATACTTATTTTCCACCATCATTTGCAAATAAATTCATTAAAAATCCTACAATGTGATTTTCTGGATTTTTTTTCTCATTTTGTCTGTCATAGTTGAAGTGTAACTATGATGAAAATTACAGGCCTCTCTCATCTTTTTAAGTGGGAGAACTTGCACAATTGGTGGCTGACTAAACACTTTTTTTGCCCCACTGTATATGGTCGGTCAATAAGCTGTCCTACAAAGTACATATGGACAATCTTGTGAAGTTTAAACTGAATTTGGGTTTTGATTTTTGTAACAAGGCTGGCTTTCCTTTTGAGGCTAGAAAGAAGTTGGTTTAAGTCACTTTTCTTTCTGTAGTTGATTATGGTGACTTATTGTACATGCATGCAGCATCTTCTGTGTTAGAGAGAATGGACTCAGTTTATCATGTCTTTGCGCTTTGTTACTAATGTCATGTCGCTCACCCACCATTGCACCTTGTATCAACTGGTGGGTTGGACCACGCTTTACCTGCGCAGACCGCTAAATTGGTATGCGTTCATGTACGAAGGTCTTCTGGGTAAACTTCCCCACTACCTCTGTAGCCTGTTCTCCTTCACCACTAGCAGTTACCAGACACAGTCTACTAGGTGGTTGACACTTAAAGTCCCCAGGGACGCTACAGAGTTAAGCAAGACTGCCTTCCCCTATTGTGCACCAGAGTCATGGAATAGTCTAAAAAGTATTGCTCATCCAGATGTACTAGTGCCCCTCAGGGAGTTTCAAACTCTATGCAAAACTCTGTTCAGGAGGAGTGGGAAAGTAGTCCTGTAGTCTGTGTTGTTGTGCTGATTGTATTGTTTAAAATGCTGCAATGTATTGCCTACTACTGCCTTCTTGGCCAGGGACCGGTTTCCAAAAAGCATCTTAGGCTAAATTCATTATGAGAACCTACGTAGGAGCATCTGTCACGCTGGTATTAAGGATTTTGGAGACAGGCGCAGGAATACAAAACAGGGGTTTTTAATACACCCAAAACAAACACGAACACAAAAACACTGAGCTGTACCCAAACAAAAGAGCGAGGGTAAACCTCGTTGAACGCCACGATACCCATAATACACAATATATATAAAGCACCCTGCATAACAGTTGCACCAATGCATAGGTACTCACACCACCACCAGACATGGGAACAATAACCGACAGGGGGAACAGAGGACACATATATAACATACTAATCAGGGGAAATAGGACAGTCTGGGGTTGATGATAATGAATCCCGTTCAGTGAAGCCTAGAAAGCCGGTGACGTAGACCTCCGGAACTGGTGAACAGAATGAGCAGCAGTACCGGGGGGATCCGTGACAGCATCGTTAAATCTCTGAATTGTTTCCCAAAACCATTGTTACTAAGGTTGCACTTGAAAACCCTCGTTATTTACAAACTGGCTACGACCACTTGTAGAACAGCTAAGTGTGTAGTTAGATCATTTTTTGTCCTTCCGCTATAAATAGATTCAGTATGTTTATCTGTCTCTGTGACTGCCGATAACTTCAGAACGAAGACTATAGTATAGCTAACAAATACAAAATTACGAAGGAAAAAAATATGCTTAAAAAGATCAATACAGTCTAGGCTACATCTGGCCTATACACTCAGTGGCCAGTTTATTAGGTACACACACATCTAGTACTGGGTCGGTCCCCCCTTTGCTTCTAGAACAGCCTGAATTATTTTGGCATGGAAACATTGCTCAATTGGTATCACGGGACCTAACGTGTGCCAGGAAAACATTCCCCATACCATTACACCACCGCCCCCAGCCTGTACCGTTGGCACCAGGCAGGATGTGGTCATGGGCTCATGCTGCTTATGCCAAACCGCAACAGGAACCGGGTTTTGTCAGACTAGGGCGATGCTTTTCCACTCCTCAATTGTCCAGTGTTGATGATCGCGTGCCCAATGGAGCAGCTTCTTCTTGTTTTTAGCTGAGAGGAGTGGAACACGGTGTGGTCATCTGCTACATGAGCCCATCTATGACAAGGACTGACGAGTTGTGTGATCCGAGATGCCGTTCTGCACAGGTTGTACTGCAAAGTTATTTGCCAGTTTGTGTCCCGCCTGTTAGCTTGGACGATTCTTACCATTTTCTTTTAACCTCATATCAACCAGCTGTTTTCACCCACAGGGCTGCTGACTGGATGTTTTTTGTTTGTCACACCATTCTTGGTAAACCCTAGACACTGTCGTGCGTGAAAAGCCCAGGATGCCGGCCCTTTCTGAGATACTGGAACCAGCGCGCCTGGCACCGACGATTATACCACACTCAAAGTCACTTAGGTTACTCGTTTTGCCCATTATAATGTTCAATCAAACAGTAACTGAATGCCTTGATGCCTGTCCACCTGTTATATATAACAAGCCACAGCCACATGACTCACTGTCTGTAGGAGAGAACCATTGTCGTGAATGGGGTGCTGTACCTAATAACGGGTCATGGCTAAAAGGGATCCAACTTTTGTCAAATTAATGTCAGACTTTATGTAGCAGGTTAGGATGATTATCTCAACAGGTTAGGATAATTAGGTTAAGGTTAGGAAAAGGGTTAGGGTTAGGGATATCAAAAATAAAAATATACCTTTTACATTAATTTTACAAAAGCTGAGTCCATTCTAGCCACGACCCTAATAAACTGGAAACTAAGTATATCTTTCAATCATATTGAAATTAATTTCATGTTCATACAATTGAGTTCCATTTGCTAATTGTAGGCTACTGTACATTTTTTTGCCTCAATATATTTCATGATGTGTAACAACATGTGCGCAATGATGTGCCAAATCCACAATTTAGTGCATTTTTTAATTATAAGCATTAGAAGAAGCTGTCTCAATATTTGCAGCCATAAAGGTGATAACATAGCCTATGGCTCGCTCGGTGGAAGTTCTCCCTACGTGGTGTTTTGGGAAACGCATGTGGGTTGAAGGCAAGTATCTCAAGGATGAGGAGGATGCCAAGTACAGACACAGAGAGCATTACCACAGCGGCTGTCCTGGACATCTGAACCACACCAGTATGGGTCTGAGGCACATCAACATTATCGTAGTCTAGATCATCTCTCGATGGTTGTCAGGTGTAGCTAGTCTCTGCTGTGTTTGCCCAGTTAACCATGTGCTCCAAGACACCTTTTCGGCAACATTTAGGAGCTTTTTCAGACTCGTTGTGGTTGACTGGCAGCCATGGCCATCAAACGATATTCAAAAAATACATTCCATTCCATGCATGAGCCAAATCAGTTAGCATCATTTGAATGAACATTCTACATTACCATGGCAATCCAGCGTCAGTTGATCGAACATTCCAAATGACCATGAAAATATCAAAACTACCAGGTCAGCGAATGTGCGCGGGCGCTGTCCATGGTTCTGAAGTTGGACCTCTGTTGTTGTGAGTTGAGAGGAAGTCTCCCTTCCTCGCCTAACCCGAGCGCTGCTTTCAATTAATAGAGGTACTCCCTGTATTCTAAAATAACATGTCAGAATTACATTTGTTAATGATCTCTGAAGCCTACAGTGTGACTAACCTGTAAACAAACTATCAATGGAGAATGTGCGCAAACGTGCATTAATGAAATGTATAAACTGCACAAAGGAGCAGATAAGGATTTCCTGTGAGATCCTCGTGTTCCCAGAGCTAATGCCAAGAAAGAGCAATCAAAGAGCCTGGTTACAGGAAGGAAATATACTGCACAAGAGGAGATAAGCATTATAGTTGAAAAAAAGAGGCTATGTCAATAACTGTAGCCTAGCCATTATGCGCAATTGCGCGAGTACGCTATCATAATTCTCAGATTAAATATAATGAACCTATGGCATATGAGTAAATATCATCACATTTGAATACGTTTATAAGTCTACAAATGTGTTCACTTTTTAAAATTTTATGCACCAAATAAAATGTTTATTTCCCCGTTGCTCCAGTAGCTGTGTCACAACTTCCGCCGAAGCCGGTCCCTCTCCTTGTTCGGGCGGCGTTCGGCGGTCGACGTCACCGGCCTTCTAGCCATCGCCGATCCACTTTTCATTTTCCATTTTGTCTTTGTCTTACACACCTTGTTTCAATTCCCCAGTTACTTGTTCCCCCATGTTTGTTTGTGAGTAATTGTTTATTGTATTGCGGTCCGTGGCCTTGTAATTATAGGACGTGTATTGTTATATTATTGAGTAAAATTGCTTTCATTACTCATATCTGCTGTCCTGCGCCTGATTCATCTCAGCAGCTACACACAGACGCATTACAGAATTACTCATCTGAAATGGAGTCAGCAGGAGCAGACGGCCCCCCTTTCTCGGTTGAAGAGCGTGTCCAGCAGCATCTGACCTTGTTACAACGTCTGGGCACCGCCATGGATCGGGTGCTGCAGACGATGGATAGATGGGAGATAGAAGGAGGTCTTCCAACGCCTCCACCAGCCCCACTACAGCAGGCTCCATTGTCCACCCCTCCTTCACCCGGTCCCAGCGGGATTCGGCTCACGCTCCCGAGGGAGTATGATGGGACGGCTGCCGGATGCCAGGGGTTCCTACTCCAGCTGGAACTCTACCTGGCGACCGTCCACCCGGCTCCTTCGGGACGTGAGAGCGTGTCCGCCCTCGTCTCTTGCCTCTCAGGAAAAGCCCTGGAGTGGGCCAATGCCGTATGGAGTGAGGGAGACGCGGTGCTGGACCATTACGCAGAGTTGAACATCTGTTCCACCTGAGGCAGGGGATGAGGAGCGCGCAGGATTTCGCTTAGGACTTCCGGACCCTGGCCGCCAGCGCGGGATGGAACGACAGGGCCCTGATCGATCACTACCGGTGCAGTCTGCGTGAGGACGACCGTCGGGAGTTGGCCTGCCGAGACACCACCCTCACGTTGGACCAGCTGGTGGACCTGTCCACCGACTGGACAACCTGCTGGCCACCCGTGGACTTCCGGATTGGGGCCCGTCAGTTCCATCCCCCAGCACCTCCGATCCGACACCCATGGAGCTGGGAGGTGCTGCGCTTAGGGCGACCGGAGGAGGGGTCATTCCCTCCACCATCTGTGGACGCAGAGGGCACACTGCTGGCCGGTGCTGGGGGGGTTCCTCAGGGAGTCGAAGGCAGCAGGCAGGGCACTATCGTGTCACCCCAGGTGAGTCGGAACCAGGCTCACCCAGAGCCCCCTGTTGCTCACATGTATGTGATTATTACATTTCCTGAGTTTTCCCCGCATTCCCAGCATAAGGCGCTCGTAGATTCAGGCGCAGCTGGGAATTTTATTGACCGTTCATTTGCCCATAGTTTAGGGATCCCCCTTGTGGATATGCCCTTCCTGTGCACGCCCTAGATAGTTGACCATTAGGGTCAGGGCCGATTAGGGAGGCCACCGCTCCACTAGACAGGGTTACGCAGGAGGGTCACAAGGAGAGAATCAGTCTCTTCCTTATTGATTCTCCTGCGTTTCCCGTGGTGCTGGGCCTACCCTGGTTGGCCTGTCATGACCCCACTATTTCGTGACAACAGAGGTCTCAAGGGGTGGTGACGAGAGTGCTCAGGGAGGTGTGTAGGGGTTTCCATCGGGGAGACTACGGTGGAAAGTCCAGACCAGTTCTTCACCGTGCGCATCCCCTCCGAATATGCCGATTTGGCTCTCTCTTTCTATTAGAAGAGGGCAACTAAATTACCCCCCCATTGACGGGGGGATTGTGCAATAAATCTCATGGTAGACGCAGCACTTCACAGGAGTCACGTGTATCCCATGTCACAGGAGGAGATGGCGGCAATGGAAACGTATGTCTCCGAATCCCTGGGGCAGGGATACATTTGGCCCTCCACTTCACCTGCCTCCTCAAGTTTCTTTTTTGTGAAGAAGAAGGATGGGGGTCTGCGCCCGTGTATTGATTATCGAGGTATAAATCAGATCACTGTGAGGTACAGCTACCCGCTGCCTCTCATCGCCAGTGCGATCGAGTCAATGCACGGGGTGCGCTTCTTCACGGGAGGGGGACGAGTGGAAGATGGCATTTAGTACCACCTCAGGGCACTATGAGTACCTCGTCATGCCGTACGGGTTGAGGAATGCTCTATCAGTCTTCCGGAGGTTTATCTGGGGTTTTGGTCAGGTAGCAGCTCCCATAACCTCACTGCTGAAGGGGGGACCGGTGCGGCTGCAGTATTCGGCTGAGGCGGACAGGGCTTCTGGTCACCTGAAGGCTCTGTTTACCTCGGCTCCCGTGCTGGCTCATCCGGATCCCTCTTTGGCATTTATAGTGGAGGTGGACGCGTCCGAGGCAGGGATAGGAGCAGTGCTCTCTCAGCGTTCGGGCATGCCACCAAAGCTCCTCCCCTGTGCTTTCTTTTCAAAGAAGCTCAGCCCGGCGGAGCGAAACTATGATGTGGGGGACCTGGAGCTGTTGGCTGTTGTCAAGGCTCTGAAGGCGTGGAGACATTGGCTTGAGGGGGCTAAACACCCTTTTCTCATCCGGACTGACCACCGCAATCTGGAGGACATCCGGGCGGCGAGGAGACTGAACCCTCGCCAGGCAAGGTGGGCCATGTTCTTTACCCGTTTTGTTTTCACTCTGTCCTACAGACCAGGTTCCCAGAACGCTAAGGCAGACGCACTGTACTGGATGTATGACACAGAGGAGCGGCCCATGGATCACACTCCCATACTTCCAGCCTCTTGCCTGGTGGCACTGGTGGTGTGGGAGCTGGACGCGTACATCAAGCGGGCATTACGCACAGAGCCCACTCCCCCCAGTGTCCAGCTGGGCACCTGTACATTCCGTCTGCTGTCCGCGGCCGTTTGCTCTATTGGGCCCACACGTCACCTTCTTCTGGTCACCCTGACATCGGACGGACGGTGCATTGCCTTAGTAGGAAGTACTAGTGGTCCACCTTGGCCAAGGACGTGAGGGTTTATGTTTCCTCCTGCTCGGTGTGCGCCCAGTGCAAGGCTCCCAGGCACCTGCCCAGAGGGAAGTTACAACCCCTACCCGTTCCACAACGGCCATGGTCACACCTGTCGGTGGACTTCCTGACGGATCTTCCTCCCTCACAGGGTAACACCATGATCCTGGTCGTTGTGGATTGGTTTTCTAAGTCCTGCCGTCTCCTCCCTTTGCCCGGTCTCCCTACGGCCCTACAGACTGCAGAGGCCCTGTTCAACCACGTCTTCCGGCATTATGGGGTGCCTGAGGACATAGTCTCTGATCTGGGTCCCCAGTTCACGTCCAGGGTCTGGAGAGCGTTCATGGAGCGTCTGGGGGTCTTGGTCAGCCTCACCTCACCTCAGGTTTTCACCCCGAGAGTAACGGGCAGGTGGAGAGAGTAAACCAGGATGTGGGTAGGTTTCTGCGGTCATATTACCAGGACTGGCCGGGGGAGTGGGCGGCGTTCATCCCCTGCGCAGAGATGGCCTAAAACTCACTCCGCCACTCCTCCACTAACCTCTCTCCCTTCCAGTGCATACTGGGGTATCAGCCAGTTCTGGCACCTTGGCATCAGAGCCAGATCGAAGCTCCTGCGGTGGACAAGTGGTTTAAGCGCTCGGAGGAGACCTGGGACACAGCCTATGTGCACCTGCAACGGGCCGTGAGGCGGCAGAAGGCGCGCGCCGACCGCCACCACAGTGAGGCCTTGGTGTTCGCACAAATACTTATTTTCCACCATAATTTGCAAATAAATTAATTAAAAATCCTACAATGTGATTTTCTGGAATTTTTTTCTAATTTTGTCTGTCATAGTTGAAGTGTACCTATGATGAAAATTACAGGCCTCTCTCATCTTTAAGTGGGAGAACTTGCACAATTGGTGGCTGACTAAATACTTTTTTGCCCCACTGTACCTAGGCATTTGTAGGGTGACACATTTTCAATGGATGTATCCCCAGATGTGAAAATGCTAACCTTCTATGGCAGAGAGCAAGCTCTGGTTAAGGTCATGAATTTTGTTTGTTTTGTGCGTTCAAGACTAGTCTGA
Source organism: Oncorhynchus mykiss (assembly GCF_057628025.1). Classification (NCBI taxonomy): domain Eukaryota; kingdom Metazoa; phylum Chordata; class Actinopteri; order Salmoniformes; family Salmonidae; genus Oncorhynchus; species Oncorhynchus mykiss. Next base: position 82,044,769 of record NC_143029.1, on the reverse strand, counting down.
GACCATATACAGTGAGGGAAAAAAGTATTTGATCCCCTGCTGATTTTGTACGTTTGCCCACTGACAAAGAATTGATCAGCCTATAATTTTAATGGTAGGTTTATTTGAACAGTGAGAGACAGAATAACCTAAAAAAAATCTAGAAAAAAAGCATGTAAAAAATTGTATAATTTGATTTGTATTTTAATGAGGGAAATAAGTATTTGACCCCTCGGCAAAACATGACTTAGTACTTGGTGGCAAAACCATTGTTGGCAATCACAGAGGTCAGACGTTTCTTGCGGTTGGCCACCAGGTTTGCACACATCTCAGGAGGGATTTTGTCCCACTCCTCTTTGCAGATCTTTTCCAATTCGCTAAGGTTTCGATGCTGACGTTTGGCAACTCGAACCTTCAGCTCCCTCCACAGATTTTCTATGGGATTAAGGTCTGAAGACTGGCTAGGCCACTCCAGGGCCTTAATGTGCTTCTTCTTGAGCCACTCCTTTGTTGCCTTGGCCGTGTGTTTTGGGTTATTTTCATGCTGGAATACGCATCCACGACCCATTTTCAATGCCCTGGCTGAGGAAAGGAGGTTCTCACCCAAGATTTGACGGTACATGGCCCCGTCCATCGTCCCTTTGATGCGGTGAAGTTGTCCTGTCCCCTTAGCAGAAAAACACCTCAAAGCATAATGTTTCCACCTCCATGTTTGATGGTGGGGATGGTGTTCTTGGGGTCATAGGCAGCATTCCTCCTCCTCCTAACATGGCGAGTTGAGTTGATGCCAAAGAGCTCCATTTTTGTCTCATCTGACCACAACACTTCCACCCAGTTGTCCTCTGAATCATTCAGATGTTCATTGGCAAACTTCAGACGGGCATGTATATGTGCTTTCTTGAGCAGGAGGACCTTGCGGGCGCTGCAGGATTTCAGTCCTTCATGGTGTAGTGTGTTGCCAATTGTTTTCTTGGTGACTATGGTCCCAGCTGCCTTGAGATTATTGACAAGATCCTCCCGTGTAGTTCTGGGCTGATTCCTCACCGTTCTCATGATCATTACAACTCCACGAGGTGAGATCTTGCATGGAGCCCCAGGCCGAGGGAGATTGACAGTTCTTTTGTGTTTCTTCCATTTGCGAATAATCGCACCAACTGTTGTCACCTCAACAAGCTGCTTGGCGATGGTCTTGTAGCCCATTCCAGCCTTGTGTAGGTCTACAATCTTGTCCCTGACATCCTTGGGGAGCTCTTTGGTCTTGGCCATGGTGGAGAGTTTGGAATCTGATTGATAGATTGCTTCTGTGGACAGGTGTCTTTTATACAGGTAACAAACTGAGATTAGGAGCAGTACCTTTAAGAGTGTACTCCTAATCTCAGTTTGTTACCTGTATAAAAGACACCTGGGAGCCAGAAATCTTTCTGATTGAGAGGGGGTCAAATACTTATTTCCCTCATTAAAATGCAAATCAATTTCTAACATTTTTGACATGAGTTTTTCTGGATTTTTTTGTTATTCTGTCTCTCACTGTTCAAATAAACCTACCATTAAAATTATAGACTGATAATTTCTTTGTCAGTGGGCAAACGTACAAAATCAGCAGGGGATCAAATGCTTTTTTCCCCTCACTGTAGGGATGTCTGGTGATGGAAAGACAACATCCTGAAACAGAGAAAGAGCATTTGAATATATTACCCTATCATCTTCTTACAGATGAATCTTGGCTGGTTTCATCCCCTTTCGCAGGTCATTGATAATAATAAAGAACAGAACAGGAGCTAAAATGGAACCCTGGGTTACAGGGTAGTAACCTCCAGGAAGCTGGACTAGTGATTCTCAGCATAGACACATTGTGTTATGCCTACAAGATAGTTCTTGAACCAATTGGCTAACCAGTCAGACTGGCTAACCAGTCTGGCTAGCCACAGCTCATGGTCAACTGAATCAATTCCTCTCAGTTCCAATGCTAGAATTCTTGGAATTGACCTTTTCCCAGTTTTAAAATGATCCCCAACACTTCCACAAATTCCGATTAACATTTGAATTCCCCTCAGGCTTTTAGTCTGATTCTGTCACTGTTCAGACAGCCTAGCTATCTGAGTAAATTCAATCATTTCATTGGAATTTCAAATTAAATTGGAATTGACCATGCTCAGGATGTTCTTTTCAAGTAGGAATTTCTTTAGCTGTGAGTTCACTAGGGACTCAGACTTCTAGTTATTCTCATCTGAAGCCCTCTACCCTTTAGAAGCCGGAGGACATAAGCTGATAGCCACATTTTGGGTATAGAATTGGTCAAGGGACCTAAGTTGAAAATGTGAGGCCCAGCAATAATACCAGCTGCTGTCTTTAAGAGGTAGGGATGCAATACTTTTTACGGTCTATAGGCCTCTGCATAAGAAACAGGCTCAGAGTTCACACCAGGGCCTATATTAGAGCGCACTGTAACAACTTACACTAGAGGAATTTGCTCCACCATCATAAAAAGACTGAACCAGCAGATATGAAGTGTTTGTTAAAGACCCCCACAATATCAGCTTTATCCTTCACTTCATTAGAATCCACCACTATAGGGACAGTGTGGCCAGATAACCTGACACTGATTTGATTAGTTTCCAGAACTTGGTAGGGTTGTTAGGGTGACTGCTTTCAGATAGAACTCTGACTTAGACTTCCTGATCAACCCTGTACACCAGTCAGCAAGTGCATTTGTACCTCTAGCATTAGTCCAAGAAACATTTCTCTGTCCAATTCATTCTGCCTATCAGGATTAAGGGAAGACCCAGCTGCAGACCGTGTCGAAGTAACAATGTTTATTACAGCAACAGAGGAACAGGACAGTAGACAGGCTCAGGGCCAGGCAGAGTAGTCAGGCGGGCTGGTTCAGGGCCAGGCAGAGTAGTCAGGCGGGCTGGTTCAGGGTCAGGCAGAGTAGTCAGGCGGGCTGGCTCAGGGCCAAGCAGAGTAGTCAGGCGGGCTGGCTCAGGGCCAGGCAGAGTAGTCAGGCGGGCTGGTTCAGGGTCAGGCAGAGTAGTCAGGCGGGCTGGCTCAGGGCCAGGCAGAGTAGTCAGGCGGGCTGGTTCAGGGCCAGGCAGAGTAGTCAGGCGGGCTGGTTCAGGGTCAGGCAGAGTAGTCAGGCGGGCTGGTTCAGGGTCAGAGGCAGAGTAGTCAGGCGGGCTGGTTCAGGGTCAGAGGCAGAGTAGTCAGGCGGGCTGGTTCAGGGTCCGGACTGGCAAGGGTCAAAAACCAGGAGGCTGGGAAAAGCCAGGAACTGACAGGACAAACGTTGGTAAGCTTGACAAACACGACAAACTGGTAACAGACAGACAGAAAACACAGGTATAACGTACACAGGGGATAATGGGGAAGATGGGCGACACCTGGAGGGGGGTGGAACAGATCAGGGCGTGACACTGCCAAGTTACCTGAAAACCAGGGATTGTCCGTTCCACTGAATCAGCATTTATTCACTTGCTTGGGCTATCACAAATATACACAAATGTCACGTAAAAATAGTCCCAGGCAGAGTCAACATCGGGAATCAGACTTCCTCTGTCAATATTATGGAAGACCAAATCCCAGAGCACCTAACAAATCCACGCTATTGGACATCATTCTGCCGAATACAACTCTCAAATACACATCTACTGGGATAATCTGTAAGGATGTCAGAGATCATTGTCCAATCGCTTGTGTAAGAAGTACAAAACTACCCAAAGTTTAACCCAGTTACATTTTTTAAAATACATTTTAGGCACTTTGGTGAGCAAGTGCATGATCTGTTAAGTACAAATTAATATTTTATATGTTGAATTCACATCTCCATCTCAACCAAAAATCTAAAAGATAAAGAATATGACTCAGTCAAATCAAATCTTAAATGCACTGTTAAATAAAGTTTGATTTGATTTAGTCCTATTCTTAACTTAGATTTTTTGGAGACACGAATCCAACATATAAATGATTAATTTGTAGACAAACTGGAATTAAAGCCAGAATAAGTCAGTGCCACAGATGGAGCTATCCAAGCATAAGATACATATCCTTCAAATGTTGATATGTTGTTGCTTTGACAACCCAAACACAATTTAAAATCACTAAATCACTAAATATCATTACATTTTAAATCAACCAAAGATTGGACACCTATGCCTATTATATTGTCTATTGGTAGTTGAATTCTGGATTGAATTGAAGTAATAGACTATATATATAAAAAGTATGTGGACACCCCTTCAAATGAGTGGATTCAGCTAAATGAAATGTTTTTCCATGTCGGAGTAGCCGCACACAAGCCTAAGATCACCCTGCAGAATGCCAGGCGTCAGCTGGTGTGATGCTCACCGACATTGTACTCTAGATCAGTGGAAACGCATTCTCTGGAGTGATGAATCACGCTTCACCATCTGACAGTCTGATAGACGAATCTGGGTTTGGAGGATGCCCGGAGAACACTACCTGCCCCAATGCATAGTGCCAACTGTAAAGATTGGTGTAGGAGGAATAATGGTCTGGGGGCTGTTTTTCATGGTTTGGGCTAGACCCCTTAGTTCCAGTGAAGGGAAATATTAACGCTACAGCATGCAATGACATTCTAGACGATTCTGTTCTTCCAACTTTGTGGCAACAGTTTGGGTAAGGCCCTTTCCTGTTTCATCATGACAATGCCCAGTTCACAAAGCGAGATCCATACAGAAATGGTTTGTCAAGATCTGTGTGGAAGAACTTAACTGGCCTGCTCAGAACCCTGACCTCAACCCCTTCAAACACCTTTGGGATGAATTGGAACAAGAGGAATACATACTATGTAAGAATGCTGTTCATTGACTACAGCTCAGCATTCAACACCATAGTACCCTCCAAGCTCATCATTAGGCTTGAGGCCCTGGGGCTCAACCTCGCCCTGTGCAACGGTACTGGACTTCCTGACGGGCCGCTCCCAGGTGGTGAAGGTGGGAAACAACATCTCCACTTCGCTGATCCTCAACACTGGGGCCCCACAAGGGTGCGTGCTCAGCCCTTTCCTGTACTCCCTGTTCACCCATGACTGCGTCTCCATGCACACCATCAACTCAATCATCAAGTTTGCAGACGACACTACAGTGGTAAGCTTGATTACCAACAACGACGAGACGGCCTACAGGGAGGAGGTGAGGGCCCTCGGAGTGTGGTGTCAGGAAAACAACCTCTCACTCAACGTCAACAAAACAAAGGAGATGATCGTGGACTTCAGGAAACAGCTGAGGGAGCAGCCCCCTATCCACATCGAAGAGACAGCAGTGGAGAAAGTGGAGAGTTAAGTTCCTCAGCGTACACATCACAGACAAACTGAAATGGTCCACCCACACAGATAGTGTGGTGAAGAAGGCACAACAGCACCTCTTCAACCTCAGGAGGCTGAATACATTTGGCTTGTCACCTAAAAACCTGTATCACCGCCTTGTACTCAACTGCACCACCCTCAACCGCAAGGCTCTCCAGAGGGTGATGCAGTCTGCGCAACGCATCACCGGGGCCAAACTACATGCCCTCCAGGTCACCTACAGCACCCGATGTCACCGGAATGTCTCTAGATAAGAACCACAACCACCCAAGCCACTGCCTGTTCATCCCGCTATCATCCAGAAAGACAGGTCAGTGCAGGTGCATCAAAGATGGGACCGAGAGACTGAAAAACAGCTTCTATCTCAGCTTCTATATCAAAGGTGTCCACATACGTTTGGTCATGTAGTGTACCTCTTGATAATTCAAATGATATATAGTCTGAAATAGCATCATTGATGACAAATGAGTGATAAAGTATGGTGACATTTAATTTGCTCTGTTAAACCTACCCTTTGGAATAACTTCCATAGCAACAGTGAATCTATTTAGTTCTTAAGTGGAGTTCTCTGAACGAACATTTTAATGGTCGCACATTGATAGTAGTCAGTGACAAATATCAAAGCTAAGCAGGGCTGGTTAAAACCCCAGATGGGAGACCAAAGAGTAGATGTACATAGATCAATTCTCCTGTAGTAGGTTCTGCCCAGCCTATAGTTTGTTGTCTTCTGATGGTGGATATAACGTTGAAGATCTGACATTGTTTTAAAGGTCCACATTCTACATATTTTATACAAACTTCATCTATGTTGAACTTTGGTTACAATGATGACAATCCTGTGGTTGAAATTTCACCCTCAAAACAGTTTATGTTGATCACTTTTTTCACATAGATTCCACATCACCATACGTTTACAAATGACGTTGGAACAACGTTGATTCAACCAGTTGTGCCCAGTGGCATAGGGTTAGGGTAGTGTGAAGGTTAGTATACACCATACAAATGACATTATTAGAAAGCAACAAAGTGACAACCCAGACGCTATTTCATAGGTAATGTTTAGACAGACTTGTCTGTTACTAATATCACTGGGATGATTGACATGCTGCTCTCCAGTAGACTATGGTCTCTGCCTGACAACAAGATGCGGAGAGAGATGTATGTTTTCAGTGGAGTTCAGACAGGGGCCCAGGGGGTTTTCACATGATGTCTGCGACAGAGGTTCCATTTGAGACCATGCTGCCTTGGTGACAAGTCTGTCACTGTCCAGGAACAGAACGGTTACATTACTACAACGTTACGTACACCCTACAGAAATATATACATGAGTAAGAGGCAGGGATATGTGGCACCCTGCCACTCTCCTTCACCATCCCACTTCCTCCTCTCTTTTATAACCTCACTTCCCCCTCTCTACCCTCTCCCTCTCTGCCCTCTCCCTCTCTGCCCTCTCCCTCTCTACGCTCTCCCTCTCTGCCCTCTTCCTCTCTGCCCTCTTCCTCTCTGCCCTCTCCCTCTCTGCCCTCTCCCTCTCTACGCTCTCCCTCTCTGCCCTCTCCCTCTCTGCCCTCTCCCTCTCTGCCCTCTCCCTCTCTGCCCTCTCCCTCTCTACGCTCTCCCTCTCTACCCTCTCACTCTCTGCCCTCTCCCTCTCTACGCTCTCCCTCTCTGCCCTCTCCCTCTCTACGTTATCCCTCTCTACCCTCTCCCTCTCTGCCCTCTCCCTCTCTGCCCTCTCTACGCTCTCTCTCTCTGCCCTCTCCCTCTCTGCCCTCTCCCTCTCTACGCTCTCCCTCTCTACCCTCTCCCTCTCTGCCCTCTCCCTCTCTGCCCTCTCCCTCTCTACGCTCTCCCTCTCTGCCCTCTTCCTCTCTGCCCTCTTCCTCTCTGCCCTCTTCCTCTCTGCCCTCTCCCTCTCTGCCCTCTCCCTCTCTACGCTCTCCCTCTCTGCCCTCTCCCTCTCTACCCTCTCCCTCTTTACCCTCTTCCTCTCTGCCCTCTCCCGCTCTACGCTCTCCCTCTCTGCCCTCTCCCTCTCCCTCTCTACCCTCTTCCTCTCTGCCCTCTCCCTCTCTGCCCTCTCCCCCTCTACGCTCTCCCTCTCTGCCCTCTGCCCTCTTCCTCTCTGCCCTCTCCCTCTCTGCCCTCTCCCTCTCTGCCCTCTCCCTCTCTGCCCTCTTCCTCTCTGCCCTCTTCCTCTCTGCCCTCTCCCTCTCTGCCCTCTCCCTCTCTACGCTCTCCCTCTCTGCCCTCTCCCTCTCTACCCTCTCCCTCTTTACCCTCTTCCTCTCTGCCCTCTCCCGCTCTACGCTCTCCCTCTCTGCCCTCTCCCTCTCCCTCTCTACCCTCTTCCTCTCTGCCCTCTCCCTCCCTACGCTCTCCCTCTCTGCCCTCTGCCCTCTTCCTCTCTGCCCTCTCCCTCTCTGCCCTCTCCCTCTCTGCCCTCTCCCTCTCTGCCCTCTTCCTCTCTGCCCTCTTCTTCTCTGCCCTCTTCTTCTCTGCCCTCTTCTTCTCTGCCCTCTTCCTCTCTGCCCTCTCCCTCTCTGCCCTCTCCCTCTCTGCCCTCTCCCTCTCTGCCCTCTTCTTCTCTGCCCTCTTCCTCTCTGCCCTCTTCCTCTCCGCCCTCTCCCTCTCTGCCCTCTCCCTCTCTGCCCTCTCCTTCTCTGCCCTCTAAATGTATTTCTCCCTATCTCCCTTTTTACCTCTCTTCCTTTTTAGCCTCTAGCATGCAGCTGTTGTTCAGACCGTTTCTTAATAACCAGGCTCACTCAATTAGCCCCTTCCTTCCTGACGAGGACGCCCGTCCTCTGGCCTGGCTCTCTCTGTGTGTGTGTGTGTGTGTGTGTGTGTGTGTGTGTGTGTGTGTGTGTGTGTGTGTGTGTGTGTGTGTGTGTGTGTGTGTGTGTGTGTGTGTGTGTGTGTGTGTGTGTGTGCATGCTGCCAGTAGCGGTTCTTCAACTACATCACAGTGCTGAGTCACATGTCTCTCTGCCCCCCTATTCCCCTACCCTGTCCCTCCTCCCCAGCCTCTCTGCCCGCAGTGGGTTTAGCCACTGCTGAGCTAACTCTCTCTCTCTCATAGACACAAACACACACTCGATTTTGGCTCTGGGCCACGCGACTTGTTCTTAGTAGTGATTTTCCTGCTCCAGCAGCGGTGATGGAACAAGCACCATTACCCAGAGCTGTGTGTGTGTGTGTGTGTGTGTGTGTGTGTGTGTGTGTGTGTGTGTGTGTGTGTGTGTGTGTGTGTGTGTGTGTGTGTGTGTGTGTGTGTGTGTGTGTGTGTGTGTGTGTGTGTGTGTGTGTGTGTGTGTGTGTGTGTGTGTGTGTGAGAGAGACTGAACCAGGTGCTCTACAATAATCTGACTCTAGTCAAAGGAGAGAAACACACCGTCTGTAATCTCTGTAACGTAGTCTAGTCAGTCTGTAGTCTCTGTAACGTAGTCTAGTCAGTCTGTAGTCTCTGTAACGTAGTCTAGTCAGTCTGTAGTCTCTGTAACGTAGTCTAGTCAGAGGAGAAACACACAGCCTGTAGTCTCTGTAACGTAGTCTAGTCAGAGGAGGGAAACACACTGTTGGTAGTCTCTGTAAGGTATTGTGTGAGTATGTGTGTTTGTCTGCCTTCCATCCTCATGAAGATAAATACCGTTTGTTTCACTGCATAAACATTGGATCAATTTGGCTGTGGGAACATTGGCAGTGTTCTGCCTTTGGAACACTGATTACCCAGCTTAAACAGAAATGGCCCCAGCTGTAAGCTGCAGTATAGTACAGCTACGCACTCACTTTCTCTCTCTCTGCAGCTCCACGCAAGTTAAGGCAGTCAGCTGGCCGATATCTCTTTATGCCTTACCTGCTGTGTCAACTCCCTGCTGAGTAGGTAGGATGAAGATGCCCCAAAGCAGTGTTTCCCAAACTCGGTCCTGGGGACCTCAAGGGGACCGCACATTTTTGTTTTTTATACTAGCACTACACAGCTGATTCAAATAATCAAAGCTTAATGATGAGTTGATTATTTTAGTGCTATGGCATAAAACAAAATATGCACCTCTTGAGGTCTCCAGGACCGGGTTTGGGAAACACCACTCCAGGGTATAGACACTGATCTAGTGGAGGCTGCTGAGGGGAGGACGGCTCATAATGATGTCTGGAACAGAGCAAATGGAATGGCATCAGACACCTGGAAACCAGCCATTACCACGAGCCTGTTCTCCCCAATTAAGGTGCCACCAACCTCCTGTGCACTGATCCAATGTCAGGTTTGACTATATCATGGTTAGGTTAGGATTTGCTAGAGACTTACTGTCCTTGCAAACCATGGTTACTGTCCTTGCGAACCATGGTTACTGTCCTTGCAAACCATGGTTACTGTCCTTGCAAACCGTGGTTACTGTCCTTGCAAACCATGGTTATTGTCCTTACAAACCATGGTTACTGTCCTTGCAAACCATGGTTACTGTCCTTACAAACCATGGTTACTGTCCTTATGAACCATGGTTACTGTCCTTACAAACCATGGTTACTGTCCTTACAAACCATGGTTATTGTCTTTACGAATCATGGTTATTGTCCTTACGAACCATGGTTACTGTCCTTACAAACCATGGTTACTGTCTTACAAACCATGGTTACTGTCCTCACAAACCATGGTTACTGTCCTTACAAACCATGGTTACTGTCCTTGCAAACCATGGTTACTGTCCTTATGAACCATGGTTACTGTCCTTACAAACCATGGTTACTGTCCTTACAAACCATGGTTACTGTCCTTGCAAACCATGGTTACTGTCCTTATGAACCATGGTTACTGTCCTTACAAACCATGGTTACTGTCTTACAAACCATGGTTACTGTCCTTACAAACCATGGTTACTGTCCTTACAAACCATGGTTACTGTCCTTGCAAACCATGGTTACTGTCCTTATGAACCATGGTTACTGTCCTTGCAAACCATGGTTACTGTCCTTACAAACCATGGTTACTGTCCTTGAAAACCATGGTTACTGTCCTTATGAACCATGGTTACTGTCCTTGCGAACCATGGTTACTGTCCTTACAAACCATAGTTACTGTCCTTATGAACCATGGTTACTGTCCTTGCAAACCATGGTTACTGTCCTTACAAACCACGGTTACTGTCCTTACAAACCATGGTTACTGTCCTTATGAACCGTGGTTACTGTCCTTGCAAACCATGGTTACTGTCCTTACGAACCATGGTTACTGTCCTTGCAAACCATGGTTACTGTCCTTATGAACCATGGTTACTGTCCTTATGAACCATGGTTACTGTCCTTATGAACCATGGTTACTGTCCTTATGAACCATGGTTATTGTCCTTGCAAACCATGGTTCTGTCCTTATGAACCATGGTTACTGTCCTTGCAAACCATGGTTACTGTCCTTACGAACCATGGTTACTGTCCTTGCAAACCATGGTTACTGTCCTTATGAACCGTGGTTACTGTCCTTGCAAACCATGGTTACTGTCCTTACAAACCGTGGTTACTGTCCTTATGAACCGTGGTTACTGTCCTTGCAAACCATGGTTACTGTCCTTACAAACCATGGTTACTGTCCTTGCAAACCATGGTTACTGTCCTTACAAACCATGGTTACTGTCCTTACGAACCATGGTTACTGTCCTTATGAACCATGGTTACTGTCCTTACAAACCATGGTTACTGTCTTACAAACCATGGTTACTGTCCTCACAAACCATGGTTACTGTCCTTACAAACCATGGTTACTGTCCTTGCAAACCATGGTTACTGTCCTTATGAACCATGGTTACTGTCCTTACAAACCATGGTTACTGTCCTTATGAACCATGGTTACTGTTCTTGCGAACCATGGTTACTGTCCTTACAAACCATGGTTACTGTCCTTACAAACCATGGTTACTGTCCTTGCAAACCATGGTTACTGTCCTTATGAACCATGGTTACTGTCCTTGCGAACCATGGTTACTGTCCTTACAAACCATAGTTACTGTCCTTATGAACCATGGTTACTGTCCTTGCAAACCATGGTTACTGTCCTTACAAACCATGGTTACTGTCCTTGAAAACCATGGTTACTGTCCTTATGAACCATGGTTACTGTCCTTGCGAACCATGGTTACTGTCCTTACAAACCATAGTTACTGTCCTTATGAACCATGGTTACTGTCCTTGCAAACCATGGTTACTGTCCTTACAAACCACGGTTACTGTCCTTACAAACCATGGTTACTGTCCTTATGAACCGTGGTTACTGTCCTTGCAAACCATGGTTACTGTCCTTACGAACCATGGTTACTGTCCTTGCAAACCATGGTTACTGTCCTTATGAACCGTGGTTACTGTCCTTGCAAACCATGGTTACTGTCCTTACAAACCGTGGTTACTGTCCTTATGAACCGTGGTTACTGTCCTTGAAAACCATGGTTACTGTCCTTATGAACCATGGTTACTGTCCTTGCGAACCATGGTTACTGTTCTTGCGAACCATGGTTACTGTCCTTACAAACCATGGTTACTGTCCTTACAAACCATGGTTACTGTCCTTGCGAACCATGGTTACTGTCCTTACAAACCATAGTTACTGTCCTTATGAACCATGGTTACTGTCCTTGCAAACCATGGTTACTGTCCTTACAAACCATGGTTACTGTCCTTGAAAACCATGGTTACTGTCCTTATGAACCATGGTTACTGTCCTTGCGAACCATGGTTACTGTCCTTACAAACCATAGTTACTGTCCTTATGAACCATGGTTACTGTCCTTGCAAACCATGGTTACTGTCCTTACAAACCACGGTTACTGTCCTTACAAACCATGGTTACTGTCCTTATGAACCGTGGTTACTGTCCTTGCAAACCATGGTTACTGTCCTTACGAACCATGGTTACTGTCCTTGCAAACCATGGTTACTGTCCTTATGAACCGTGGTTACTGTCCTTGCAAACCATGGTTACTGTCCTTACAAACCGTGGTTACTGTCCTTATGAACCGTGGTTACTGTCCTTGCAAACCATGGTTACTGTCCTTACAAATCATGGTTACTGTCCTTGCAAACCATGGTTACTGTCCTTACAAACCATGGTTATTGTCCTTACGAACCATGGTTACTGTCCTTATGAACCATGGTTACTGTCCTTACAAACCATGGTTACTGTCCTTACAAACCATGGTTACTGTCCTTGCAAACCATGGTTACTGTCCTTATGAACCATGGTTACTGTCCTTGCAAACCATGGTTACTGTCCTTACGAACCATGGTTACTGTCCTTGCAAACCATGGTTACTGTCCTTACAAACCATGGTTACTGTCCTTATGAACCATGGTTACTGTCCTTACAAACCATGGTTACTGTCCTTACGAACCATGGTTACTGTCCTTACGAACCATGGTTACTGTCCTTACGAACCATGGTTACTGTCCTTACAAACCATGGTTACTGTCCTTATGAACCATGGTTACTGTCCTTATGAACCATGGTTACTGTCCTTACAAACCATGGTTACTGTCCTTATGAACCATGGTTACTGTCCTTATGAACCATGGTTACTGTCCTTACAAACCATGGTTACTGTCCTTATGAACCATGGGTGCCTCTCAATCTCAGTGGTCTAAAGTCAGTCCCTTCAGGATTTCACAGGATTTTTTTGTGATATTTGCCAACAAAAATGCTTGATTTTGCTGCAGCAATGTGATGATTTTGTCCAATTTGTTGCGAAAATCCATTGACGAGAGAAAAAGTTAGTTGATGTGTGGCTCGATGATTTACCCACATTATACGGTAAATGTGCGATGACTGGTTGAAATGGCCAAGATGGGTAACATCGGTCAGAGCTAACTGGAGGGTGCTAGGGGTTGCACACTCCCAAGATGCTCCCTCATGCCTGGGTGCATCGCAATAGTCCAATTAGATTATTTTCCTTGTCTCCTTTCCTTCATATGTAGCCTATTGATGTGGGAGAAATTGGGCAAGTGAAGATATAGGCCTTAAGGAAACCATTACATTACCTGTCTGACATGTGTTTTCAGATCAGTGCAGAAGAAGGAGTGGAAAATAAGGAAACACCTCAGACTAAAGAGAAGAGCAGTCTGTCCCTCTGCCTGGCTGGTAGCAACCTGTATTTTTATACCTGGCAGACCCCCCCCAAAGACTCTCCTTCCTCCCTCACCAGAAAATGAGCAGGTTTAAAGGTTGTGTTTGAGGATTTCATTCCCACCGGAGACTGAGGCAGAATATAAATGCACATTTAGCCGTGGGGAGTCTGAGGTACAGGCGACATACACACACACGCACGCAAGCAAGTACGCACGCACACACACGCACACACACGCACATACACACACACACACACACACACACACACACACACACACACACACACACACACACACACACACACACACACACACACACACACACACACACACACACACACACACACACACACACACACACACACACACACACACACACACACAATGGAACAGCTGCCATTATGCCCTAGCTCTCTCTCCTGTTAACAACCTCCTCCCAGGATTCTAGCGGTAAGCTATGTTAATGCGCCTTATTGCAGTAGCGCAGGTGAAACAGTCCCTGCCAGATATATTGAATTAGCTCTGCTCCAGTCATTATCACAACATGTGCCAGGCCTGTGTACCGCAGTCACTGACCAGGAGAGGATAGCTGTCCAATCAGAAACGTGCAGGAGTTATATTTGTGTCACTATAAAATATGAAGTTAAATTATTAAATGTGATGAAGTGTGATTAAAGAACAGGAGTGACCCAAATGTGTCCATTTTAGGAGTGTGTGTTTGGAGGTGATTTTAGGAGTGTGTGTTTGGAGGTGATTTTAGGAGTGTGTGTTTGGAGGTGATTTTAGGAGTGTGTGTTTGGAGGTGATTTTAGGAGTGTGTGTTTAGAGAGTATGTATGTGTATGTGTATGTGTGTGTGTGTGTGTGTGTGCCTGCACGTGGGGTAATTTAACAGGCATTGATAAACAGGCCTTGTTTACTTTAGCAGTTATCTATTCCGTACTATTCCCATTCCTTGACCTCACCCTCTCATGTTCACCTGCACTTTAACCTCATCTTCAACCCTAACTGTAGGCCACAAAAACATTATTTGAAGATTTCCTTGGATGATGACCTTTCACCAGTTATACCAGGGGCTCAGACCTCATGTGCCCTCCAAGTTTCAAATGTCACACATGGTCTCTTTTCACAGGTCAATTATTACAGGAGATAGTGGCATTATTCACCTATTTATATGTGGATTATTTTAGTGGAATGCTATAGCCGCAAGCAAATGCCATAAACAAAATATTAACTCACTGCACGTAAATTAGGATTGAGTGCTGTAATGAAACAAATACAAGTAGGCCCCCTGGTGGCCAATGACCAAATAATCAGATTATTACTCAAACAGTATCGGACTGGCCAAGAAACTCACAAATAATGCTACAATGTGCATTGATTTCAAACTGGTTTGATACTATCAGTATCGATCAATATTACATGTTCCTCTCACTCTAAAATATTCAAAAAGTCTTCAGATCATGACGTGTTGGGGTTTTCCAGCAGGGTCTATCAGTCTCTCTGTAAATCTCAGAGGATAAATTACAAAATTGCCCCCAAGAGACACAGCTGTGATTCTGCCAGGATTCTCTCAGACAGCCCCCCCCCCCCCCCCCCCGACTGCCCCAGGAAGATTTACGACACCTTCTAACCCAACCCAACCCAACCTACACTCCCTCTACCTCACCCCTCAGCTCAACCTCTCGCCCCCTCTACCTCACTCCTCAGCTCAATACCTTCCCCTCTACCTCACCCCTCATCTCAACCCCGCCCCCTTTTCCTCACTCCTCATCTCAACCCCTCAACCCCTCTACCTCACCCCTCATCTCAACCCCTCGCCCCCTCTACCTCACTCCTCATCTCAACCTATCGCACCCTCTACCTCAACCCTCATCTCAACCCCTCACCCCCTCTACCTCACTCCTCATATCAACCTATCGCACCCTCTACCTCAACCCTCAGCTCAACCCCTCACCCCTCATCTCAACCCCTCCCCCTTTTCCTCACGCCTCAGCTCAATCCCGCCCACTCACCCAACCCACTCATGCCAGTTAGTCTTTTCTTTTCCAAGCTATTCTGTTTCATCAGTGCCAAACAACACTGTAGGTGGCTTTCTGTCTATTCCACCCCTCCCCTCCCCACTCCTCCACTCTGCTTGTTATAGACAATAGAAATAGTAGGATGGTTGACTCACAACAGCAGACTTTTCTGAGTACAGACGTTGTCAATGCAGATGCTGTCAACACATTTGTGTTCCTGGAAAAAGAGTAGCGCTTCACTTCAACTTGAGGGGAGTTGGGGAAACTCTGTGTGGCTCATCAAGATATTGAAATGTGAAATACTTTCTCCAACTTGACAGCTGCATCACATTCATGTTGTTGTTCAGTGACTGTGTGTTGATACCAAACTGTGAATAGCAGACAGACATGACCTACATTCTACATGAAAAGGTCTGTTTGATGTCAACCTAGAGCCATTTGCATTCCACAGCCTCTAATGATCATATTCCTATTGTGTTCGTCAAAGATCCATCAAACAATATGACAGGAGAGCAGAGTGAATTGGAACAGCCAGGAGAGAGAACAAATTAACTCCTACACTCGACTCTTCATTAAAATATGATTTCACCTACATCTCAGCTATAATACCATCATTAAGGTGTGAAGTGATTAACGAACACATCTTCCAACCGTGAGAGAGAAAGAGAGAGAGCCTATTGGCTGTGTCTTCCCACATTCTGTAACATTTAGGCCAAATACAACAAGTAACAACATAGATTAATGAAAGACATGAACCCCTGTAGCTGGTGAGGGTTTAGGGAGAAACGCTTTAATGATGAAACACTTTCCGAGAGATGTCCTTTCGTTGTCATTGACAGGATTCTGTGCACAGTGCAGTCAATAGTATGTATATTCTGGTAACGTTTAATTTCAAGGTATGTGTATAAACTGTTTATATATACACAGTACACATGTATATACAGGTTAATAAACAATTGACTGAAAACCAAACACTATCAATATACAGTACCACACAAAAGTTGACACGCCTACTCATTCGTTTTTTTTTTTTTTTTACTATTTTCTACATTGTAAAATAATAGTGAAGACATCTAAACTATGCAATAACACATATGGAATAATGTAGTAACCAAAAGTGTTAAACAAATCAAAATATATTTTAGATGATTCAAAGTAGCGACTCTTTGCCTTGATGATAGCTTTGCACACTCTTGGCATTCTCTCTACCAGTTTCACCTGGAATGTTTCCAACAGTCTTGAAAGAGTTCCCACATATGCTGAGCACTTTCTGGCGGCTTTTCATTCACTCCGTGGTCTAACTCATCCCAAACCATCTCAATTGGGTTGAGGTCGGGTGATTGTGGAGGCCAGGTCATCTGATGCAGCACTCCATCACTCTCCTTCTTGGTCAAATAGCCCTTACACAGCCTGAAGGTGTGTCGGGTCATTGTCCCGTTTGTAAAACAAATGATAGTCTCACTAAGCGCAAATCAGATAGGATGGCGTATCGCTGCAGAATGCTGTGGTAGCCATGCTGGTTGTGTGCCTTGAATTCTAAATAAATCACCGACAGGGTCACCAGCAAAGCACCATCACACCGCCTCCTCCATGCTTCACGGTGGGAACCACACATGCGGAGATCATCTGGTCACCTACTATGCATCTCACAAAGACACAGCGGTTGGAACCAAAAATCGCAATTTTGGACTCATCAGACCAAAGGACAAATTTCCACCGGTCTAATATCCATAGCTTGTGTTTCTTGGCCCAAGCAAGTATCTTATTCTTATTGGTGTCCTTTAGTAGTGGTTTCTTTGCAGCAATTCGACCATGAAGGCCTGATTCACACAGTCTCCATTGAACAGTTGATGTTGAGATGTGTCTGTTACTTGAACTCTGTGAAGCATTTTTTTGGGCTGCAATTTTTGAGGCTGGTAACTCTAATGAACTTATCTTCTTTAGGAGAGGTAACTCTGGGTCTTCCTTTCCTGTGGCGGTCCCCATGAGAGCCAGTTTCATCATAGCGCTTGATGGTTTTTGCGACTGCACTTGTAGAAACTTTAAAAGTTCTTGAAATTTTCCGCATTGACTGACCTTCATGTCTTAAAGTAATGATGGACTGTTGTTTCTCTTATTTGAGCTGTTCTTCATGGACCTGGTATTTTACCAAATAGGGCTATCTTCTGTATACCACCCCTACCTTGTCACAACACAACTGATTGGCTCAAATGCATTAAGAAGGAAATAAATTCCACAAATTAACTTTTAAGAAGGCACACCTGTTAATTTAAATCCATTCCAGGTGACTACCTCATGAAGCTGGTTGAGATAATGCCGAGAGTATGCAAAGCTGTCATCAAGACAAAGGGTGGCTACTTTGAAGAATCTCAAATATGAAATGTATTTTGATTTGTTTAACACTTTTTGGGTTACTACATGATTCCATGTGTGCTTTTTCATAGTTGTGATGTCTTCACTACTTTTATAAAATGTAGAAAATACAAAAAAATACAGAAAAACCCTGGAATGAGTACAGTAGGCATCCAAACGTTTGACTAGTACTGTATATATATATATATATATATATATATATATATATATATATTCAAAATTTGGTTATCATCACAAATTCCATGTAATCAGATAACTTATACAGTCACTCCTTACAGAAGCAATGATTCATATTAACCAATGAAGACACAAAGCAAGCAATATTAGTAAGAAAATAAACATCTATCTCTGTACATATGCACATTGACGAGGGGACTGCATTCCCCAGTATCTATAAACACACATTTACTATTCCAAACAAAACTCTATATAACAGCTGTTAGCTTCAGAAATACATACTGTATATATTTCACAAACCTCAGATTCTAATTTTGTACATACCATCAGCTACAGATAGGCTCTGTTTAAAGAATGCCAAGAACCCTTTAGTCCAGTATAATAAATACAGTTTGTCTAGTAGGTCAAGTGTTGGTCTCCCTCTCTGACAGACTCAATAGAGCTAATTTTGCAGTGTCCTTTGTGAGGGTTTATGTGCACAAGTCCTGCTCTGTGTAGCTAGCTGAGGGTGTGTTAGGGTCTAGCTAGCTGAGGGTGTGTTAGGGTCTAGCTAGCTGAGGGTGTGTTAGGGTCTAGCTAGCTGAGGGTGTGTTAGGGTCTAGCTAGCTGAGGATGTGTTAGGGTCTAGCTAGCTGAGGGTGTGTTCGGGTCTAGCTAGCTGAGGATGTGTTAGGGTCTAGCTAGCTGAGGATGTGTTAGGGTCTAGCTAGCTGAGGGTGTGTTTGGGTCTAGCTAGCTGAGTGTGTGTTAGGGTCTAGCTAGCTGAGGGTGTGTTAGGGTCTAGCTAGCTGAGGGTGTGTTAGGGTCTAGCTAGCTGAGTGTGTGTTAGGGTCTAGCTAGCTGAGGGTGTGTTCGGGTCTAGCTAGCTGAGGGTGTGTTAGGGTCTAGCTAGCTGAGGGTGTGTTAGGGTCTAGCTAGCTGAGTGTGTGTTAGGGTCTAGCTAGCTGAGGGTGTGTTAGGGTCTAGCTAGCTGAGGATGTGTTAGGGTCTAGCTAGCTGAGGATGTGTTAGGGTCTAGCTAGCTGAGGATGTGTTAGGGTCTAGCTAGCTGAGGGTGTGTTAGGGTCTAGCTAGCTGAGGGTGTGTTCGGGTCTAGCTAGCTGAGGGTGTGTTAGGGTCTAGCTAGCTGAGGGTGTGTTAGGGTCTAGCTAGCTGAGGATGTGTTAGGGTCTAGCTAGCTGAGGGTGTGTTAGGGTCTAGCTAGCTGAGGGTGTGTTAGGGTCTAGCTAGCTGAGGGTGTGTTAGGGTCTAGCTAGCTGAGGGTGTGTTAGGGTCTAGCTAGCTGAGGGTGTGTTAGGGTCTAGCTAGCTGAGGGTGTGTTAGGGTCTAGCTAGCTGAGGATGTGTTAGGGTCTAGCTAGCTGAGGGTGTGTTCGGGTCTAGCTAGCTGAGGATGTGTTAGGGTCTAGCTAGCTGAGGATGTGTTAGGGTCTAGCTAGCTGAGGGTGTGTTTGGGTCTAGCTAGCTGAGTGTGTGTTAGGGTCTAGCTAGCTGAGGGTGTGTTAGGGTCTAGCTAGCTGAGGGTGTGTTAGGGTCTAGCTAGCTGAGTGTGTGTTAGGGTCTAGCTAGCTGAGGGTGTGTTCGGGTCTAGCTAGCTGAGGGTGTGTTAGGGTCTAGCTAGCTGAGGGTGTGTTAGGGTCTAGCTAGCTGAGGGTGTGTTAGGGTCTAGCTAGCTGAGGGTGTGTTAGGGTCTAGCTAGCTGAGGATGTGTTAGGGTCTAGCTAGCTGAGGATGTGTTAGGGTCTAGCTAGCTGAGGATGTGTTAGGGTCTAGCTAGCTGAGGGTGTGTTAGGGTCTAGCTAGCTGAGGGTGTGTTCGGGTCTAGCTAGCTGAGGGTGTGTTAGGGTCTAGCTAGCTGAGTGTGTGTTAGGGTCTAGCTAGCTGAGGGTGTGTTAGGGTCTAGCTAGCTGAGGGTGTGTTAGGGTCTAGCTAGCTGAGGATGTGTTAGGGTCTAGCTAGCTGAGGATGTGTTAGGGTCTAGCTAGCTGAGGGTGTGTTAGGGTCTAGCTAGCTGAGGGTGTGTTCGGGTCTAGCTAGCTGAGGGTGTGTTCGGGTCTAGCTAGCTGAGGGTGTGTTAGGGTCTAGCTAGCTGAGGGTGTGTTAGGGTCTAGCTAGCTGAGGGTGTGTTAGGGTCTAGCTAGCTGAGGGTGTGTTAGGGTCTAGCTAGCTGAGGGTGTGTTAGGGTCTAGCCAGCTGAGGGTGTGTTAGGGTCCAGCAAACTGAGGGTGTGTTAGGGTCTAGCTAGTCGGGGTGTATTAGGGTCTGGATAGTCGAGGTGTGACAGGGTCTAACTAGTTAGGGTGTAGCTAGTCAGGGTGTGTTAGGTTCTAACTAGTCGGGGTGTTAGGATCTAACTAGTTAGCGTCTAGCTAGTCGGGGAGTGTTAGGGTCTAACTAGTCGGGGTGTGTCAGGGTCTAGCCAGTTGGGGCGTGTTAGGGTCTAACTAGTCAGGGTGTGTTAGGGTCTAGCTAGGCAGGGTGTGTTAGGGTCTAGCTAGTTAATGTCTAGCTAGTCATGGTGTGTTAGGGTCTAGCTAGTCATGGTGTGTTAGGGTCTAGCTAGTCATGGTGTGTTAGGGTCTAGCTAGTCAGGGTGTGTTAGGGTCTAGCTAGTCAGGGTGTGTTAGGGTCTAGCTAGTCAGGGCGTGTTAGGGTCTAGCTAGTCAGGGTGTGTTAGGGTCCAACTAGTCAGGGTGTGTTAAGGTCTAACTCTTCAGGGTGTGTTAGGGTCTAACTCTTCAGGGTGTGTTTGCGTTTAACTATTCGGGTGTGTTAGGCCTCTCCTCAGTTCTCCAGAAGTGTATAATTATGGTGCCCACTGTGTTGACATCACAGCACAGTTATCCTTCCATCTTCTCTTTCCCTCCACCTCTCTAGAGACAAATCATCATTAAGCCTTAGTTACAGCCAATCTCCATTCTATCACCTTGTCTTTCTATAGAACAGGTAACAACACCCCCCAACTTTTCCATCCATCAGAACACATATATATGTCTGTTCTGATGGACAAACTATTCGGCATCACTGTGCCTTCTTCCTGAAGAAGAAGTGAGGACGAAACATTGACTTACCCAATAAATGACTGGGAGTTTATATGTGAGTGTGTGACTCTCTTTATTTTTTATTCGCCGTTAGTCAGCACCTCCACAGAAAAAATCAATTCTGGGTGTGCGCCGGCTCGTGTTTTTTGTTCTGATGGAACAAACAACTTTTACAGGCTGTATCACTGCCTGGTATGGCAACCGCAGGGCTCTCCAGAGGGTGGTGCGGTCTGCCCAACGTATCATCGGGGGCAAACTACCTGCCCTCCATGACACCTACAGCATCCGATGTCACAGGAAGGCCAAAAAGATCATCAAGGACAATAACCACCCGAGCCACTGCCTGTTCACCCCGCTATCATCCAGAAGGCGAGGTCAGTACAGGTGCATTAAAGAGACTGAAAAACAGCTTCCATCTCAATAGCCACCACTAGGCGGCTTCCACCCGGTTACGTAACCCTGCCCCTTAGAGGCTGCTGCCCCATAAACATAAACTTGGAATCACTGGTCACTTTAATAATGGTTACATACTGCTTTACTCATCTCATATCTACAATTGAAGTCAGAAGTTTAAAGTCATTAAAAATGTGTTTTTTCAACCACTCCACAAATTTCTTGTTAACAAACTATAGTTTTGGCAAGTCGGTTAGGACATCTACTGTGTGCATGACACAAGTTTTTTCCAACAATTGTTTACAGACAGATTATTTCACTTATAATTCACTGTATCACAATTCCAGTGGGTCAGAAGTTTACATACACTAATTTGATTGTGCATTTAAACAGCTTGGAAAATTCCCGAAAATTAAGTCATGGATTTAAAAGCATCTGATTTGAGTCAATTGGAGCTGTACCTGTGGATGTATTTCAATGTCTACCTTCAAACTTAGTGCCTCTTTGCTTGACATCATGGGAAAATCTAAAGAAATCAGACAAGGCCTCAGAAAATATTTTGTAGACATCCACAAGTCTGGTTCATCCTTGGGAGCAACTTCCAAATGCCTGAAGGTACCACATTAATCTGTACAAACAATAGTACGCAAGTATAAACACCATGGGACCACACAGCCGTCATACCGCTCAGGAAGGAGACGTGTTCTGTCTCCTAGAGATGAACGTACTTTGGTACGAAAAGTGAAAATCAATCCCAGAACAACAGCAAAGCCCCTTGGGAAGATTCTGGAGGAAACAGGTACAAAAGTATCTATATCCACAGTAAAACGAGTCCTATATCAACACAACCTGAAAGGCCGCTCAGCAAGGAAGAAGCCTCTGCTCCAAAACCGCCATAAAAAAAGCCAGACTACGGTTTATAACTGCACATGGGGACAACGATCGTAGTTTTTGGAGAAATGTCCTCTGGTCTGATGAAACAAAAATAGAACTGTTTGGCCATAATGACCATCGTTATGTTTGGAGGAAAAAGGGGGAGGCTTGCAAGCCGAAGAACACCATCCCAACCATGAAGCACGGGAGTGGCAGCATCATGTTTTGGGAGTGCTTTGCTGCAGGAGGGACTGGTGCACTTCACAAAATAGATGGCATCATGAGGCAGGAAAATTATGTCGATATATTGAAGCAACATCTCAAGACATCAGTCAGGAAGTTAAAGCTTGGTCGCAAATGGGTCTTCCAAATGGACAATGACGACAAGAATTCTTCCAAAGTTGTGGCAAAATGGATAAGGACAACAAAGTCAAGGTATTGGAGTGTCCATCACAAAGCCCTGACCTCAATCCCTTAGCAAATTTGTGGGCAGAACTGAAAAAGCGTGTGCATGCAAGGAGGCCTACAAACCTGACTCAGTTACACCAGCTCTGTCAGGAGGAATGGGCCACAATTCACCCAACTTATTGTGGGAAGCTTGTGAAAGGTTACCCGAAACGTTTGACCCAAGTTAAACAATTTAAAGGCAATGCTACCAAATACTAATTGAGTGTATGTAAACTTCTGACCGACTGGGAATGTGATGAAAGAAATAAAGGCTGAAATAAACAATTCTTCACATTCTTAAAATAAAGTGGTGAGCCTAACTGACCTAAGACAGAGAATTTCTACTAGGATTAAATGTCAGGAATTGTGAAAAACAGAGTTTTAATGTATTTGGCTAAGGTGTATGTAAACTTCTGACTTCAACTGTATTCTATTCTACTGTATTTAGTCAATGCAACTCCGACGTTGCTCATCCTAATATTTATATATTCCTTAATTCCATTCTTTACTTTTAGATTTGTGTGTATTGTTGTGAATTGTTAGATATTGCTGCACTGTTGGAGCTACGAACACAAGCATTTCGCTATACCCGCAATAACATCTGCTAAACATGTGTATGAGACAAATAACATTTTGATTTGTTCTCCCTGGCTGGGCTTCATGCCTGGTAGAGGGGCACCACTCTGTTGATGGCCTGCCGGCATATGGGGCAGATGGCCTGAGGCAGGGCCTGGTAGCAGCTGTAGCAGCAGCACACGTGCCCACAGTCCAGTAGCACACAGCTACGGAGCTGGGTCAGGCAGATCACACAGTCATTCTCCAGGGGCGTCTCCTGCTCCCTAGACCCCTGTTGTGTAGCCCCAGACCCCCCGGCGCCCAGTGTCTCAAACTCCCTCTTCAGACGTTCCTGTTCCCAGCAGACCCTCAGGCTGCGGTAGTAGCGGCAGCCCACCCAGAGGAGGACGGCGGCCCCAGCCAGGGCGAACACAGAGGCCAGGACCCGCCAGACCACCGCCTGGTCTTCCTGCTCCAGCCGCAGGGTCTCAAAGTCTGCTGTGCTTAGGAAGTACTCTGAGCCGTCGGTGGGCGGGCGGAGCTTCAGCACCCGGTCCGTGTCCAGGATGAGCTCGCCTACACCTGTAAGAGTAGCGCCAACCTGGAAATACAGACAGACACAAATCAGTCAGGATTATTCATGCTCTTTGGAGCACTATTCAGGGGCAATAGTGGTGACCTCATCCTAAACACAATGGAACGTTTTGGGATGTTATTGTGGAATTTTAGGATTGAAGATGTAACAGGTAATTTATCGGTGGTAAAATGATCAAACCAAACTAAATCTCACCTTGAGCATTTCCTCAGTCTCCAGCTGGCCTTTGGGCTTCTCTCCACTGAGGTAATGTCCGACGATGTCGGTGAAACCGTAGGTGGCCTGGTGGAACTTCTCATGGAGGATCTCCATCTTCAGCTCTGAGGCCTCCAGGGGACACAGCACCCTCACGTTGGCCTGGTCCGACCCCACCAGGCTGAAGGGCACAGTATTCACTCTCTGGTGCAGCACGCACTCACTGTCCATCCTACACAGGAAAGGGGGGGCACAGTGAGTAAGGTGTTTTGTGTGGTGATATGACAGGTTATAATTAGTGATGTATATCTGCTGAGACTAAATGTCAGATGCTCCTTGTCATATTACAGTTGATAACAAAATGAGGATACAGATTAAACTAGTCTTTCACATGATATGTGGAGTGTCAGTCAAGAGTGTTTCTACCAGGTGTGGGCCAGGCTGTTCCACACCAGCTTGTGTTCCCTCAGCATGAGTTTCTGCACTACCCCTACGCTGCCTTCCTGGTACTGACTCCTTAGAGGCTCCCCCACAGGCTGCACTGCTCCTATACAGACACACATACACACACATACACACACATACACACACATACACACACACACACACACACACACACACACACAATGGATAGAGCCATTAATTACACTAATTACGTAGGTGAGAGAGAATAGGTTTCACTCAATATCATAATAATATGATCATAGTGATACATTCAGAAATGTTACCCATTCACACAAATAACTTCACCTTCGATGACAACATACTGCAGACACTTTCCTGGTGTCACATTCAAAAGGTCTGCCAGTTTCCCATCCAAATTAATGTGGGGTGCCTCCTGAAACAACAAGCAAAAAGAAAAGCCTGTCATTCCTATGAAAATTCTCATGTCTCCTAAAAAAATCATGGTTTTGCACTCTGTTCACAATGTTATTCAATCCGGATTGCGGAAGATCCTTGTTATAGCGCAATTGAAATGTAAAGGTCATTTCCTTTTGAGCCGACATATGCAGCGTGTAGCCTACCGTGAATGCAGTCTCTGCGAACGCTGAAACATTGCCTTTAAAATTTTGATTGTGCTTTTGCGTGGATCTTCAGCGATACGGATTGAATCTAGGCCGTAGTCTGAAGGAATAGAGACAGGGCAGGCTACTAACATTGAGCTTGTCCACCGATTTCCTCTTTTTCCTGTAGATGTAGAAGAAGAGGCCTGATATGGCCAAGCTGGTGCCTAGACACAGCCCCTCCACCGTCCTCACTGGAAACTCCTCCATCCCCCCAACACACTCTCCACACGGTCTCTTCTCACCTCCCTTGTAATAGGGCTACAGTACAGAAACAGACTGCCAAACATGTGATGTAATATGAAGGAGGTTCTTTAGCATGAATGCAAGATGCCCACGCATCACTCTGACAAGCTGCAATTAAATCCGCAGCTGCCGGATTCTCTTTGAGATTTTCAGTGAAATGCTTGAAAATGTCTATAATTTTCTGTAGGACATCAAAGTGGCACAAGGCTGGTTGCTATTTCTGTTCAGCACTTTGACAGTAAACTGAATTAGGCTACTCAGAATACAAAGAGTCACAAAATGTTGGGTTATTCACATATGATAGGTTATATAACCCAAACTTTACAGTCTAAGAAACTTGATCTCAAACAATTCTAGTATTACACTGATTCAGTCAGATAAATTATGACTATTTACATATTCACTGCCTTCACCCACAAGCACAACAAAGTTGAAAAGTTTTATTTCATTGATGATTTACAAAATCGGTAGGTGGCATTTTTTAGCTTTTTTTTTTATATAAAAGGGGTAACGTTACCTATCTCTTTCTAGATGTTTTATGTAATATGATGACAGTGTTTGAATTCAAATACCAATTACTGACTTAGGTGATTAGCTAATACAATTATAGGGTTGACCATGTTATTTTGGGCCAAGCTAACTAATTAGAACAACCGGTAGTTTAAATACATATGACCCAGTAAAGCCATTTCTCTGATGTAACGTTAGCCGAAACAGATCTACATGTAACGAAATATCTCGTTGAACATTGACATTATGCTATCTAATATAGCTAGCTACTTATAAATAATAAAAGTACAAATTAAAGTTGATGGCTGGCTCACTGAGAGGCTAGAAATAAACATTACACAGTTGGTTAGCAAATGTTTAGTTAGCTGGAAAACCTGCCATTGACCTTTAAAACATCTTATTTGATTAGTCATAAATGTGGTCTATGTCCGCAATAGTCAGACCATAACATGACAATAGTATTTGTGCACTCTTCTGCAACGGTCAATACATCAAATTGAACTTAATCAATCAGTATTGTCATTTTTTACCTTTGAAACCGCTCAAGTTATCATCCCCGGAAGAATGGCTATTTTTGTTTTGGTCATATGACATGTACCACTTCCTTGAAGCCACCATGCATCTTCGGGTGAAGCTTTCCTGAATCATGTGACGGGGTACTTATAAGTCCTGTCACATATTGTCAGTTATTTTATTTTTTTTAACATAAAAAAAAGCATATTTGGTACTGTCTTTGGTCGAGTTGCGGTGACACGTAGCTAGCTAGCTGCGTCGAAATGGCAGGAGGTGTGAGGAAAAAGTCGTCCCCTGGTCCACGGTCTAGAGCGTGGGCGCCACTTCGTACACTATGGCAGGATAAACATTTGATCTTATTCAAGGCAGAGTACACAATACTGGTCGCCTCTGTTCTGTGGTTCCTGGAGATCGGAATAAACATATGGGTCATCCAAAAAGTTGCATGTAAGTACTAGTAGCATGCTAGCAGTTTAGCTAGTTAGCTTGCCCCTGCATTGCAATGAACGTAGCTCGCTAGCTAACAGCTAGTGTTTGTCAGCTAGCTTCTGTAGTGCCACTTGTTAAAGTGAATTTACAGCCACAGCGTGATTACCCCCTTCCTAGTGATGATGTTGCCTAGTATGAATGAAATATGTTTTCAAAAGTTGTGCCAATTTCTGTTGCCAGCACAAGAATGTGTAAGATAGACAACCAGGAATTTGAAAGCAACAATGGTAGTTTGTTAATCTAGTCTACTGAACTTTTGACATAGTTCCTGCAATTTCCCTCTTGTTTATTATTTTTTTCTTAGCACTAACATTAGTTGCTGCTGATTGTTCTGTCACCTGATTATTTAGGTACCTTCCACAAGTTATTGCAAATGCCACCTGTCACTCATTGGTGAATGTCTTCTCATGCAGACACAGAGATCGACTGGCAGGCGTATATGGATGAGGTAGAGGGAGTCATCAACGGCACCTACGACTACACCCAGCTCAAAGGAGGCACAGGCCCGCTGGTGTAAGTTCCACTAACCTATTTGTGCTGGCACTTTATAAGTTAAGGAACCAGGATCCAGGACCAGGATTGGCCTTCATCACTGAACCCCATGACAAATCATTACAACTGTGTGTGTGTTTGTGTACCTGCAGTGTGACATTTCTTAACTTGAACAAAATCAGTCTTGAAACTGACTTCCGGAAACTACCATTCCAGATACCCAGCAGGATTTGTGTACACTTTCACAGCGCTGTATTACATCACCAACCACGGGGTGAATATTCGCCTGGCCCAGTACCTGTTTGCTGTTTTCTACCTGCTCACCCTGCTGCTCGTCTTCAGGATCTACCACCGCACCCAGAAGGTCAGCTAGGTCTAAATAGTTACCCAGAGAACAGTCTTTATCTACAATTTGCTCTCTCAATATTAGAGTATCAAGTCCCAACTTAATTATGTTACTTAAACGAGTTTGAACTGGAATATTCAGTTTCCTATGACAATCTCTGCATGAGAAAATCCTGCACTGTAAAAGGCTATTCACTTTTCTTTAGATGCCTGCCTGTCTGTTTGTCTGCCCTCTCCAGAATCCTCATTCACAAAACATTCTGAAGTTATTTTCTTAGAAAATCATTAAATCTTAAGATATTGTTGAAAAATTGCACTTACAAACTATCTTATGAACTTATTTTTATTTTCTTAAGAAGCTTAAGTTTTTGCGTAAGAAGTGTTTTGTGAATCTGGGCCCAGGTTCCTCCCTACGTATTCTTCTTTGTGTGCTGTGCCTCCTACCGGATACACTCCATCTTTGTCCTGCGTCTTTTCAACGACCCTGTAGCCATGATGATGTTGTTCGGGGCTGTCAATCTGTTCCTGGACGGCCGCTGGGCTCTGGGCTGTGGCCTCTACAGGCAAGTATGAACCCTGGACAACTGGAGCCTATCTCAGCTTAGTTCCACCTGGATCAGATCAGTTCAAGTTTAGCTTGGTTCAGTTCAGTGTGGGCAAATATGGCTGCTTTTTATAGAGGCAACCCAATTCTGATCTTTCTTTCACTAATTGGTCTTTTGAACAGTCAGATCAGCTCTTTTGCCAACAATAGGGCAAAAGATCAGAATTTGGCTGCCTGTCTAAATGCAGGCTATGGGACACAATAGCCCTCTTAATTCAGATTGGCAGAACTGAGTTGCCCAACTCAACATCTATGGCTACGTTGTCCCGTCACATGATGAATGACAACTTCCTCTCCCTTTGTTGTGGACAGTTTAGCAGTGTCTGTGAAGATGAATGTGCTCCTGTTTGCCCCGGGCCTCCTCTTCCTCCTGCTGTCTGAGTTTGGCCTGATGAGGGCCATACCCAAGCTCTCTCTCTGTGCTGCCATCCAGGTTAGGACCTCCTTCATCTGATTTAACTGTTACATTTCGATTTTAGACACAGATGCATGTCGTAGAATTGACTATCTTTAAATGTGAAGACTATATATTATCAAATCAATTTTTTATGTGTAATTATTCCGTAATTCAACGGATCACGGAATAGGAATTAACTAGGAAGTTGAGGCACCATGGGAAAATGTTGTTTATAGAGTGTCAATTTCCCAAATATAAAACTCTTCAGATATTTTAATACCTTATTTATTAGTCACTTATTCATGTATTATTACCTCATCAGTCTCATTCCTGAATGTCGCAAACCCTTGGATATCTGCACGAACCCTAACACAGATCATGAATCAGCGATATAGAAATTGGCTTAATTATTTATTTACTAAGTAACTTACTCACAGAATTACATAAACACACACACATAGGTTACTGACATGATAGAAATGTCCCTAGTGGGCTAAGCTGATATGCCGGCTTGGTAGACAAAGGAAAGGGGTGGGGTCAGTTCGAGAGTGGGAAACTCAGAGGATTCACTGTAATACAGTGGAGAACTACGCTCATGAAATGCTAATACTTCTAACATGAACAGCCGCTTATTTGAAAATAAATTGCAGTTGACATATTTACGAGTGTATGCCTTTGCTGTCCCTCTCTGCGATCGCCGGTCCGTCTGATGGATAGTCGACAGGAAGCCTCTGGTTTGTCCACCAGAGATCAAAGTCTGTCGGAGTTGTAGGTTGTTATAATGGGTACTTCAGAGTACCATTTGGAAATGTTCGTAGATCGGATGCATTTAACAGACTAAAGTATTTATAAACAGCTGCAGCCTGAATAATTGGTATTTTAATTTGTAGATTTATTCACCCTTTCAACATGTAACGACAGCTCCTTGTTTTCTGATCTTGTCCTCTGGTAGAGTTGTGGTTTAAATCACTTCACACACCAGCGTTTGGTTTCTAGAGCGATAGCCATTCCAACGTGGGGACCTTGTCCCTGTGTTCTCTTGACTAGAGTTTGTAGATTTCTTAACCATTCGAGGCGGCCGGCTTACCGTAGGTCTCTTTGGCAGAGTTGCCAACCATTTCAACATGTAGCTACCACTTCATGTTTTCTGATCTAATGTAAATTTGGTTGGAAGTGGCTTTTATACTAGAGTAGAAAAGGGGGAGTTCCATGATGTAATGTCTGGGCTCACGGTATACACCCAAAAGGGCCACGTCGTGACATGTTTCTTGTCTCCAGAGTTCCATCCCATCTCCACATTGTGAGGACAATCAGGTTTTTCCTACTCTATTTCCATTCTGTTCATTGTCCATCTTTACTCCACCTCCCCGCACTTCTCTCCCTATCACAGATATTGTTGGGCCTACCCTTCCTGATGGAGAATCCCATTGGCTATATGACCCGGGCCTTTGACTTGGGTCGTCAGTTTATGTTCAAGTGGACAGTGAACTGGCGCTTCCTGCCTGAGTGGCTTTTCCTAAGTCGCTACTTCCATCTGGTGCTCCTGGCTGCCCACCTGCTAGCCCTGCTACTGTTTGCCCTGCGTCGCTGGAAGAGGTGAGAGATGTGGCTACTGGGGTTATCACTAGGATTAGATATTTTCATGGTCAGGATGAAATTATTGGCCACTAGTGTAGCCTAAAATGAACCACACAGCCTAACTGACAAGCACACCAATGCTTGAGTCTGGCTATCTCTGCTTTTTGTTGTTACTGGACATGCTTTCTGATTTTATTAAACCAACTCATTTTCCCCTCAGGCCTGGAGAGAGCATCATGGATCTGCTGAAGGAGCCAGCCAAGCGAGTCATCCCTGCCCAGAAACTCACCTCAGATCATATCCTTTCCTCAGTCTGTGTCTCTGGAGCCATGAGTAGAAACACTGTACCATTGTGGTGTTTTCTATATCTCTAACTCTTATCTTTCTATGGCCATAATGTACCAGGGTCTAATATATCACTAAAGAGGGTTATTAGTGGGTTAAAGTGTTCCAAAAGCCAATTATATTAGACCTTAACAGCCGATCACAGATGGTGCTGATCCTCTTCACGTCTAACTTCATCGGCATGTGCTTCAGCCGCTCGCTGCACTACCAGTTCTACGTCTGGTACTTCCACACCCTACCTTTCCTTCTCTGGAGCGGAGGAGTCAAGAAGCTGGCTCACCTACTCAGGTAAGAGGGGACGGGACATACCTTTGGCTACAATGTTGGGAGCAGAATTAGGAACCATAAAATATGAGCCTAGATGGGTCAAATGGGTCAAAATACCTGTTATTGTCACTGTGTTCTTCTGTTATGTCTAACGTGGTGTTTCTGTGGACAGGGTTTTGATCCTTGGCCTGGTGGAGCTGTCGTGGAACACCTACCCTTCTACTACACACAGTTCAGCAGCCCTCCATGTCTGTCATCTCATCATGCTGCTCTCCCTGTGGTTCGTCCCCGGGGTAGAGGAGAAGACCAAGAGCAAGTGAGCTTTTCCCCTAGGAAACCCTCCTGTCGTAGGGGTCTGGTCGACCATCTCCACCCTGCTCTCACCCCAGGCTGGTTCTCACCACGTCTTGCCCATCTCGCTGTAGCTCTGTGCTAATGTATAGCGTAACGTACAGGTGGGAGAAGGTACAGCGTGAGACTGTATGTGGAAGGTTCGTGGGGTGGGAGGAGGCCCGAAAACAATTAGGATTCTCAGGTTAAAGAATTAAATCTAATTTAGGTGGGAGTCTAGTGTGGGAGTCTCGTTGTGAGGAGAAATGCTGAATGCTTTGCTGTGTTGTTGATAAGACATCTTTAAGTAAGGGTCTCTTACTTCCAGTATGTATTTTTTATGGAGAAACTGCCTTTAGCCCATTTGTCCTGTTAAGTAGAGTCAAACTGTTAGTACAGTAGTTCCTCATCCTGGCAATCAGCTGGTCTGAACTTCTGTTACTGGACTATTTGTTGATGTAAACATCCTGGTTTGCTGTAGCTCAGCAATGCCAAGATAGTGGGTTCGATTCCAGGGACCACCCATGTGTAAAAAATATTTTTTTAAATGTATGCATGACTCAGTTCATTTGGATGAAAGCATCTGCTAAATGGCATATTATATTAAAGATGGTTTCTATGTTTTTTTAATGAAGCTTTAAATTGGTACCACCCATTGGGCACAATAGGAATGATGTAGCCTAGCTACCACAAGGCTTACTATAGGCTAATACATAATAAATGGCATTTCATATAACAATATGACCATGCAAAACTAAGCTGTTGACAATCAAGGTTCTGTCGATTTGTTAAAACCAAAATTCTAATAGTTTGGTTTTCAGTGTGCAGTAGACTAAATAGAAGGTCAGTTTCCCGCACCTAGATTACGCCTTCTTGTCAACACGCACTGAAGTTATTTTAGTCTAAGAATAGAGGTAGTTCAGTGAGCTAATGTTGATATTTTGGTGAACTGTCCCTTTTAATATGAATACCGAACTGTACCTTTTTAAGTATGAACTCTTTTAATGTGCTGCCATAGATTATGTGTAGCGTAGTTTAATGTTCATATTTGTTTGCTGATATACAGTTGGAGTCAGTTTACATACACTTAGGTTGGAGTCATTAACTCGTTTTTCAACCACTCCACACATTTCTTGTTAACAAACTCAAGACATCTACTTTGTGCATGACACAAGTAATTTTTCCAACAATTGTTTACAGACAGATCTGTACAAACAATAGTACGCAAGTATAAACACCATGGGACCACGCAGCTGTCATACCGCTCAGGAAGGAGACGAATTCTATCTCCTAGAGATGAACATACTTTGGTGCCAAAAGTGCAAATCAATCCCAGAACAACAGCAAAGGACCTTGTGAAGATGCTGGAGGAAACGGGTACAAAAGTATCTATATCCAGTAAAACTAGTCCTATATCGACATAACCTGAAAGGCCGCTCAGCAAGGAAGAAGACACTGCTCCAAAACCGGCATAAAAAAGCAAGACTACGGTTTGCAACTGCACACGGGGACAAAGATTGTACTTTTTTGAAAAATGTCCTCTGGTCTGATGAAACAAAATAGACCTGTTTGGCCATAATGACCATCGTTATGTTTGGAGGAAAAAGGGGGAGGCTTGCAACCTGAAGAACACCATCCCAGCCTTGAAGCACGGTGGTGGCAGCATCATGTTGTGGGGGTGCTTTTCTGCAGGAGGGACTGGTGCACTTCACAAAATAGATGGCATCATGAGGAGGGAAATTTTGTGGATATATTGAAGCAACATCTCAAGACATCAGCCAGGAAGTTAATGCTTAGTTGAAAATGGGTCTTCCAAATGGCAAATCTTCTGAAGTTGTGGCAAAATAGCTTAAGGTCAACAAAGTGAAGATATCGGAGTGGCCATCACAAAGCTGTGTCAGGAGGAATGGGCCAAAATTCACCCAACTTATTGTGGGAAGCTTGTGGAAGGCTACCTGAAGCGTTTGACCCAAGTTAAATATTTTAAAGGCAATGCTACCAAATACTAATTGTGTTTATGTAAACTTCTGACCCACTGGGAATGTGATGAAATAAATAAAAGCTGAAATAAATTATTCTCTACTATTATTCTGACATTTCACATTCTTAAAATAAAGTGGTGATCCTAACTGACCTAAGACAGGGAATTTTTACTAGGATTAAATGTCAGGAATTGGTAAAAACTGAGTTGAAATGTATTTGGCCAAGGTGTATGTAAACTTCTGACTTTAACTGTATGTTTTGATTTGCATGAGTGTTTGTGTTACAGAGATTGGAGATTTATTCTGTTGATAAAGAGAAAATAAAATGTGTAAAGAAATGAGAATGGAATGTATTTCAGTCAGTCATTTGATTCTACACTTTAATGCAAGTTAGACATACTGCCTAGTTAATAGGTAATTCAGCTCAGATTTATTTGAGCAGTAACTCAAATAAACTAAAAAAAAAGTTAAACTTCAGAGATTATTTATCTAATTCAATGGCTTTAAAATTATATTTGAACTGGTAAATATGGCATTAGATTTGTAGACAGGGCACAAAGGCATTAGTAACAGACACCGGAGCTGTAAATATCATTTTTCAACCGAACCTAACTAAAATTTAAGGTGGGAATCCCACCAAAGTTATGGTAGGAGAAACACTGGTGACATGTTTCTATGGATTAATCGTCACTACCATCACTTCACATGTGGTGAAAGTAGTTCCACAGATTGTGGAGGTTTTAACATGGTGACTGTATGTGGTGACATGTTGGGATTGTAGCAGAGCATGTTGAGCTGGCTGTTCTCATCCCAGTAGCAGAGCAGCAGGAACAGCTGCCTGGCATGTCCAACCCCCCCCGCACCTGAGAGGGAGGCATATACTCTAACAAAATAAGGTGCTATCTAGGACCTAAAAAAGTTATTTGGCTGTACCTGTAGGTGAACCCTTTGAAGGACCCTTTTTGGATCCATGTAGATCCCTCTCCACAACAGGTGCTACAAAAGGGGTCTCTACCTGGAACCAAAAAGGGTTGTCCTATAGGGACAGCCAAAGAACCCTTTTAAAGGGTATAGATGAACAACAACATTATGAATGTGCATATAGAGTGATGGAGTGGTCCAAGTGGTTGAAGGGTTCGATTTAACATTTAGCCAATGTAATGGCACATACTGCTGTCGCAAGAATTCCGGCTGCAGGGGGAGGCAGGAGTTTCCCAGACAGGGACGATACAACAAAACAAAATGGCTATTACAAGAACTGGAGTTAATTATTGTAAGTAAATGTGTTCCCTGTCAGGTATTTTAAATGTCTGTAATGTCTACTTGTTAAAAGTCTTGATAAATGTTTGTATTGTAGGTTTATGACAGACTGTAGTTCTACTGTGTTGTAGGTTTATGACAGACTGTAATTCTACTGTGTTGTAGGTTTATGACAGACTGTAATTCTACTGTGTTGTAGGTTTATGACAGACTGTAATTCTACTGTGTTGTAGGTTTATGACAGACTAATTCTACTGTGTTGTAGGTTTATGACAGACTGTAATTCTACTGTGTTGTAGGTTTATGACAGACTGTAATTCTACTGTGTTGTAGGTTTATGACAGACTGTAATTCTACTGTGTTGTAGGTTTATGACAGACTGTAATTCTACCGTGTTGTAGGTTTATGACAGACTGTAATTCTACTGTATTGTAGGTTTATGACAAACTGTAATTCTACTGTATTGTAGGTTTATGACAGACTGTAATTCTACTGTGTTGTAAGTTTATGACAGACTGTAGTTCTACTGTATTGTAGGTTTATGACAGACTGTAATTCTACTGTGTTGTAGGTTTATGACAGACTGTAATTCTACTGTATTGTAGGTTTATGACAGACTGTAATTCTACTGTGTTGTAGGTTTATGACAGACTGTAATTCTACTGTGTTGTAGGTTTATGACAGACTAACTCTACTGTGTTGTAGGTTTACCTGTGGAGTTGAAGGTGTCCTCACTGTCTGCTGGAGGGGCGTCGGCCCAGTGCCACAGAGTGGGCTCTCCGTCTCAGACTGCCTTACTGGGAGCTCCGCCGGTTCCCCAAACGCACCACTACACCTGGCTGCTATCCAAAACCATACCCCTCTGAGCCTTGTTCCTCTCTAAGGACTCCATGTAATCCATATCGTGTATGTACAGTGCCTTGCGAAAGTATTCGGCCCCCTTGAACTTTGCGACCTTTTGCCACATTTCAGGCTTCAAACATAAAGATATAAAACTGTATTTTTTTGTGAAGAATCAACAACAAGTGGGACACAATCATGAAGTGGAACGACATTTATTGGATATTTCAAACTTTTTTAACAAATCAAAAACTGAAAAATTGGCCGTGCAAAATTATTCAGCCCCTTTACTTTCAGTGCAGCAAACTCTCTCCAGAAGTTCAGTGAAGATCTCTGAATGATCCAATGTTGACCTAAATGACTAATGATGATAAATACAATCCACCTGTGTGTAATCAAGTCTCCGTATAAATGCACCTGCACTGTGATAGTCTCAGAGGTCTGTTAAAAGCGCAGAGAGCATCATGAAGA
The DNA here is from genome assembly GCF_057628025.1 of Oncorhynchus mykiss. NCBI lineage: Eukaryota > Metazoa > Chordata > Actinopteri > Salmoniformes > Salmonidae > Oncorhynchus > Oncorhynchus mykiss. The sequence continues at coordinate 82,008,963 of NC_143029.1, read as the reverse complement.
ACAAGGAACACACCAGGCAGGTCCGAGATACTGTTGTGAAGAAGTTTAAAGCCGGATTTGGATACAAAAATATTTCCCAAGCTTTAAACATCCCAAGGAGCACTGTGCAAGCGATAATATTGAAATGGAAGGAGTATCAGACCACTGCAAATCTACCAAGACCTGGCCGTCCCTCTAAACTTTCAGCTCATACAAGGAGAAGACTGATCAGAGATGCAGCCAAGAGGCCCATGATCACTCTGGATGAACTGCAGAGATCTACAGCTGAGGTGGGAGACTCTGTCCATAGGACAACAATCAGTCGTATATTGCACAAATCTAGCCTTTATGGAAGAGTGGCAAGAAGAAAGCCATTTCTTAAAGATATCCATAAAAAGTGTTGTTTAAAGTTTGCCACAAGCCACCTGGGAGACACACCAAACATGTGGAAGAAGGTGCTCTGGTCAGATGAAAACAAAATTGAACTTTTTGGCAACAATGCAAAACGTTATGTTTGGCGTAAAAGCAACACAGCTCATCACCCTGAACACACCATCACCACTGTCAAACATGGTGGTGGCAGCATCATGGTTTGGGCCTGCTTTTCTTCAGCAGGGACAGGGAAGATGGTTAAAATTGATGGGAAGATGGATGGAGCCAAATACAGGACCATTCTGGAAGAAAACCTGATGGAGTCTGCAAAAGACCTGAGACTGGGACAGAGATTTGTCTTCCAACAAGACAATGATCCAAAACATAAAGCAAAATCTACAATGGAATGGTTCAAAAATCAACATATCCAGGTGTTAGAATGGCCAAGTCAAAGTCCAGACCTGAATCCAATGGAGAATCTGTGGAAAGAACTGAAAACTGCTGTTCACAAATGCTCTCCATCCAACCTCACTGAGCTCGAGCTGTTTTGCAAGGAGGAATGGGAAAAAATGTCAGTCTCTCGATGTGCAAAACTGATAGAGACATACCCCAAGCGACTTACAGCTGTAATCGCAGCAAAAGGTGGCGCTACAAAGTATTAACTTAAGGGGGCTGAATAATTTTGCACCCCCAATTTTTCAGTTTTTGATTTGTTAAAAAAGTTTGAAATATCCAATAAATGTCGTTCCACTTCATGATTGTGTCCCACTTGTTGTTGATTCTTCACAAAAAAATACAGTTTTATATCTTTATGTTTGAAGCCTGAAATGTGGCAAAAGGTCGCAAAGTTCCAGGGGGCCGAATACTTTCGCAAGGCACTGTATGTACAGTCATTACAGTAGATCCAGCCTTTGCCTGACAGGTCTTAGGGGTCTATTCAACCCACATCGCCGAAGTTCATTGTTACAGAGTGACTGAAATTTAAAGGCAATGTTCCCATGTTAGCGGAGTCTGTCTTCATGGTAAACGCTACATATGTCCTTTCAATCGGAAACTATAACCCAATATTTAACTCTTCAGCGGTACAGATTGAGTAGAGCCCCATGTTTCTTCCTAGGTTCCTCCTGCCTTCAAGGGACCTTTTTCTGGCCACTGCTTCTGCATCAGCATTGCTGTGATTCTCACGCACACTACTGTGTACTGTGTACTACTGTTTCCCCATTTGTTCACCCAAGTTAATGATTTACATTCCCCACTAGGGGGCAGTGATGCCACTTCTCTCATCTTGGGCTACAGTCTCTCCTCCTCACCCAAGAACTCTGGTTCCACCTGTCACCTTGGCAACGCCCTGTAGGAGCCTCCCTTTAGGCTTGGGGGCCCAGGCCAAGACCAAAGCACCTGGTATAATAACAAAATAACCTCTTATTCAGTTGAGACAGAGACAGTCTTTAAAGGAAAGAGAGGATACCTAGTCAGTTCTACAACTGTATGCATTCATTCTGAAATGTGTCTTCCGCATTTAACCCAACTGTGTCCTTCCGTATCTAAGCTGGAGTTAACCTGAGGAGTTAACCTGAGGAGTTAACCTGAGTTAGTAACTACACACAGCAATCAAAAGCCATTTAACTAATTGAATGGTTGCCAGGGCCACAGGCAAGACTAATTGAAAAAGCCAATTGACAGTGCGTTGTCTTCTCAGAATGCAGCTACCTCTGTCTGGCAGGGACAGACAGACTTTGTCCCCGGTTCACCCACCCACACACATTATTACCACAATAATGATGGTTGAATCTACAGTATCAGTTTTCATCAATAGTAGGGTGTAAATGCTAAATGTTCACAATTCTACTGATGTCATTCTACTAGATGCCATCAGACAGTACCCTACCTGGCAGCACAGGTGTTCCTGCGGACCAGCTTCAGCAACCTGAATGTATTCACAGGCCTGGGCCAGGGTCACATGGAGAAAGGGGAGGGACAGAAGGGTTACTGCCTATTGGATAATATTGAAGGAAACATTATATATATTCCCCCGTAGAATAAATTAAACAGACATAATCCTATATTAATGACGTTAGAATGTAATCCAGCCCTGTTCAACCAGGAATATAAACCTAAAGCCCATAGCACCTGCACCTGCCCAAAACCAAATCACAAAGTGGACACATCAATTTTAACATGTGAAGAGACAGCATTGAAAAAGTTAATCTTGTCTTTCGTGTCATAAATAATCCTTCGTTCCTGCCTGAGCTTGGTAAAGATATGAGGGGAGGCAACATGACCCCTTCCTCAGGACCATCTGTCAGAACGGCCAGAATATGTTCTATAAGTTATTAAGACAGGAGCGTGTGCCAGAGACATGCAGGAACAAACCCTATGATGTAACGTGCACATGTAACGTGTCTGTAACGTGTCTGCATCTCAATAGTCTAAAGGGGCGTTATCACCTTTTCTCAGTCTGCACTGCCTTTTAACCACCATCGGTTTTTGGCCTGTACTTGGAATATTTTGTTATTGCACTATCCTTCCCCCAGTTTGTAAAAAGGATCCATTAAGTAAAATATTAGATGTTTCTAATTCGTCTTAAAGATAGTTTTGGATAAAGAGAAGATACATTATTTAATGTTAAATGTGGTGATTTTGTAATTGTATGTTGATATAATTAATGAGATGTTTAACAATGACCCGCTCCAGTCCTGCACAGACAAGATGTTTAACAATGACCCGCTCCAGTCCTGCACAGACAAGATGTTTAACAATGACCGGCTCCAGTCCTGCACAGACAAGATGTTTAACAATGACCCGCTCCAGTCCTGCACAGACAAGATGTTTAACAATGACCGGCTCCAGTCCTGCACAGACAAGATGTTTAACAATGACCGGCTCCAGTCCTGCACAGACAAGATGTTTAACAATGACCCGCTCCAGTCCTTCACAGACAAGATGTTTAACAATGACCCGCTCCAGTCCTGCACAGACAAGATGTTTAACAATGACCGGCTCCAGTCCTGCACAGACAAGATGTTTAACAATGACCGGCTCCAGTCCTGCACAGACAAGATGTTTAACAATGACCCGCTCCAGTCCTGCACAGACAAGATGTTTAACAATGACCGGCTCCAGTCCTGCACAGACAAGATGTTTAACAATGACCCGCTCCAGTCCTGCACAGACAAGATGTTTAACAATGACCCGCTCCAGTCCTGCACAGACAAGATGTTTAACAATGACCGGCTCCAGTCCTGCACAGACAAGATGTTTAACAATGACCCGCTCCAGTCCTGCACAGACAAGATGTTTAACAATGACCCGCTCCAGTCCTGCACAGACAAGATGTTTAACAATGACCGGCTCCAGTCCTGCACAGACAAGATGTTTAACAATGACCCGCTCCAGTCCTGCACAGACAAGATGTTTAACAATGACCCGCTCCAGTCCTGCACAGACAAGATGTTTACAATGACCGGCTCCAGTCCTGCACAGACAAGATGTTTAACAATGACCCACTCCAGTCCTGCACAGACAAGATGTTTAACAATGACCGGCTCCAGTCCTGCACAGACAAGATGTTTAACAATGACCCGCTCCAGTCCTGCACAGACAAGATGTTTACAATGACCGGCTCCAGTCCTGCACAGACAAGATGTTTAACAATGGCCGGCTCCAGTCCTGCACAGACAAGATGTTTAACAATGACCGGCTCCAGTTCTGCACAGACAAGATGTTTAACAATGACCGGCTCCAGTCCTGCACAGACAAGATGTTTAACAATGACCGGCTCCAGTCCTGCACAGACAAGATGTTTACAATGACCCGCTCCAGTCCTGCACAGACAAGATGTTTAACAATGACCGGCTCCAGTCCTGCACAGACAAGATGTTTAACAATGACCGGCTCCAGTCCTGCACAGACAAGATGTTTAACAATGACCGGCTCCAGTCCTGCACAGACAAGATGTTTAACAATGACCCGCTCCAGTCCTGCACAGACAAGATGTTTAACAATGACCCGCTCCAGTCCTGCACAGACAAGATGTTTAACAATGGCCGGCTCCAGTCCTGCACAGACAAGATGTTTAACAATGACCCGCTCCAGTCCTGCACAGACAAGATGTTTAACAATGACCCGCTCCAGTCCTGCACAGACAAGATGTTTAACAATGACCCGCTCCAGTCCTGCACAGACAAGATGTTTAACAATGACCCGCTCCAGTCCTTCACAGACAAGATGTTTAACAATGACCCACTCCAGTCCTGCACAGACAAGATGTTTAACAATGACCCGCTCCAGTCCTTCACAGACAAGATGTTTAACAATGACCCACTCCAGTCCTGCACAGACAAGATGTTTAACAATGACCCGCTCCAGTCCTGCACAGACAAGATGTTTACAATGACCCGCTCCAGTCCTGCACAGACAAGATGTTTAACAATGACACGCTCCAGTCCTGCACAATGAGAGACAATGGGAGAAAATGGTTTCATAACCACACACAATACTTCGGTGTTATTCAACAGGATTGTTGTCAAGGTTCTCATTGTGACGTGATAGAGTATTGTGTTTATGGAGTGTTGTCTACTTTGTTTATGTCACCAACTCACGCAGCCCCCAGTCCAGGAGTTATACTACCCAACGTCCCTCCCTGCCTTCCACACACATACAAACACGGACTCCAAACACAATTCTCCAAATCTTGGGGTCCTTGTCTCAATGGAGATATGGACTGGCTAAAGCAAATCCTGTTGATGTTTTCTGCAATGTATTTCCTGTGGCAATGAGATGTATGTACTGCTGGACTGGCCAAGTAGAGGGGATGGCCCTGTTTGCATGGCTGTGGCTTTCCTCCAAAACCTCTCCATACCATGCTTTAACAGTACAGTAATGCACTTTCAGGGTTCCTAGAGATTTGCGGTTTGAATTTTAAGCGTGTGACTATGTGGGTGGCTAGACTTAGGCTTGATTAAATATTCTCTGATATCTTTCAAGTCTACAGCAGCAGATTGTTGTCACAGCAACAAGAGGAGAGCCAGGGGTGAGATGCCTGAAAACCACCTGTTGTTTGTTTGTCTGTCCTCTCTCAGTATTTCTCACTCTTCATCCTCTGACTGCATTCCTCTCCCTTGTTTGTTGGTCCAGCACTGTAGTCAACACCACTGGCACTGGCAACAAAGAAGCCATACTGAATGATAGACTGGCAAAGAGGAGCAATACTGAGTGATAGACTGGCAAAAGAGGAGCGATACTGAGTGATAGACTGGCAACAGAGGAGCGATACTGAGCGATAGACTGGCAAAGAGGAGCAATACTGAGTGATAGACTGGCAAAGAGGAGCAATACTGAGTGATAGACTGGCAAAGAGGAGCGAAACTGAGCGATAAACTGGCAACAGAGGAGCGATACTGAGTGATAGACTGGCAACAGAGGAGCGATACTGAGCGATAGACTGGCAAAGAGGAGCAATACTGAGTGATAGACTGGCAAAGAGGAGCAATACTGAGTGATAGACTGGCAAAGAGGAGCAATACTGAGTGATAGACTGGCAAAGAGGAGCAATACTGAGTGATAGACTGGCAAAGAGGAGCAATACTGAGTGATAGACTGGCAAAGAGGAGCGAAACTGAGCGATAAACTGGCAACAGAGGAGCGATACTGAGTGATAGACTGGCAAAGAGGAGCGATAGACTGGCAAAGAGGAGCGATACTGAGTGATAGACTGGCAAAGAGGAGCGATAGACTGGCAAAGAGGAGCGATAGACTGGCAAAGAGGAGCGATACTGAGCGATAGACTGGCAAAGAGGAGCGATACTGAGTGATAGACTGGCAAAAGAGGAGTGATAGTGAGTGATAGACTGGCAAAGAGGAGCGATTCTGAGTGATAGACTGGCAAAAGAGGAGCGATAGACTGGCAACAGAGGAGCGATACTGAGCAATAGACTGGCAAAAGAGGAGAGGGAGAAGAGAAAAAGAGGGGGGAGGGATGGAAGGGGATGATGGGAGGATAGGGGGGATGGGAGGAGCGAGTGAGCGGAGGCCAGATTAATAAAAGGACATCAAAGGCAGATGGAGGGATGGGATGAAAGAGCGCCGCCCATTTGTCCCATGGCATCCCTCTCCACTCTGCTCTGCCTCAGCTGGCTTACAGATCTCAGGAACATTGTGCTGTACGGGTGTATGGAGGGGGCTGGGCCACGACACACACACGAACACATACACACACACAACAGTACAAGCACACAGCACTGCAAACTTATGAACAAAGAGACAAGCATACACAAACACACACACACATGGTGTCACACACTCTCACACGTATGTTGTTGGCAGTGTGAACCCTGCTGTTAGCGTTGGCCTGTGGTGAGGGTCGGGGCGGGCACCTTTGATGCTGTCCCGTTACGAGCCATGCCGCGTTTCATTGTTCAGCCGCTCACTTGGCTTGAAGATGACTCTAATTTGCCTCCTTTGGGTTGTCAGATGTTTGCTTAGCATGGACCTAATGCTGTTATTGTGAAGCGGAAATATCTAGGAGCAACAACGGCTCAGCCGCAAAGTGGTAGGCCACACAAGCTCTCAGAACGGGACCGCAGAGTGCTGAAGCGCATACCACGTAAGAATTGTCTGTCCTCGGTTGCAACACTCGCAGTTCCAAACTGCCTCTGGAATCAACGTCAACACAAGAACTGTTCGCCAAAAAACAAACAACTTTTGGCTGGTACTGTAGGTTCTGGTACAGACGTCTCAAGAACCTGTGTGATGGGTGTCTGAACATCCAGCGCGAAGTTTAACTTATGATTTTCAAAGGAAAAATACAACTAAACACGAAGTTTCAATTTAGAAGTCACTTTAATCACAATGAAAATCTGTGCCCTACCCTTCATTTGACATATTTGTAATACCTCACAGATTGGATGGGCTAGGAGTTATAATACCTTATAGACAGAGCTATGAGTTATAATACCTTATAGACAGGGATAGGAGTTATAATACTTTTATATATAGGGCTAGGGGTTATAGTTCCTTACAGACAGGGCTAGGAGGTATAATACCTTATATATAGGGCTTGGAGGTATAATACCTTATAGACAGGGCTAAGTTATAATACTGTTACAGCTTTCTTCGATAGAAGGTGAGTCGGACCAAAATGCAGCGTGGTAATTTTGAAACATGTTTAATGACGAAGCAAAACGAACAATACAAAAACAACAAACGGAACGTGAAAACCTATACAGCCTATCTGGTGACAACAAACACAGACAGGAACAATCACCCACGAAACACTCAAAGAATATGGCTGACTAAATATGGCTCCCAATCAGAGACAACGATAATCACCTGCCTCTAATTGAGAACCAATTCAGACAGCCATAGACTTTGCTAGAGAACCCCACTAAACCACAAACCCAATACCTACGAAAACCCCAAGACAAAACACACCACATAAATAAACCCATGTCACACCCTGGCCTGACCAAAATAATAAAGAAAACACCAAATACTTCGACCAGGGCGTGACAGAACCCCCCCCTAAGGTGCGGACTCCCGGACGCACATCAAAAACAATAGGGTGGGCGTCTGTCCATGGTGGCGGCTCCGGCGCGGGACGTGGACCCCACTCTATAAATGTCTTAGTCCCTCCTCCTCGCGTCTTAGGATAGTCCCCCCTCGCCGCCGACCATGGCCTAGTAGTCCTCACCCAGAATCCACCGGGACTGAGGGGCAGCTCGGGACTGAGGGGCACTGAGGGGAAACCCGGCACTGAGAGGAAGCTCAGCACTGAGAGGAAGCTCAGGCAGGTAGTTGGATCCGGCAGATCCTGGCTGGCTGGTGGTTCTGGCAGATCCTGGCTGACTGGCGGATCTGGAAGAGTCTGGTTGACTGGCAGATCTGGAAGAGTCTGGTTGACTGGCAGATCTGGAAGAGTCTGGTTGACTGGCAGATCTGGAAGAGTCTGGTTGACTGGCAGATCTGGAAGAGTCTGGTTGACTGGCAGATCTGGAAGAGTCTGGTTGACTGGCAGATCTGGAAGAGTCTGGTTGACTGGCAGATCTGGAAGAGTCTGGCTGACTGGCAGATCTGGAAGAGTCTGGCTGACTGGCAGATCTGGAAGAGTCTGGCTGACTGGCAGATCTGGAAGAGTCTGGCTGACTGGCGGATCCTGGCAGACTGACGGATCTGGCTGCTCCACGCTGACTGGCGGCTCTAGCTGCTCCACGCTGACTGGCGGCTCTGGCTGCTCCATGTAGACTGACGGCTCTGGCGGCTTCTTACAGACTGGCAGCTCTGGCGGGTCCTTGCAGACTGGCAGCTCCTTGCAGCTCTGGCTGCTCCATGCAGACTGGCGGCTCTGGCTGCTCCATGCAGACTGGCGGCTCTGGCTGCTCCATGCAGACTGGCGGCTCTGGCTGCTCCATGCAGACTGGCGGCTCTGGCTGCTCCATGCAGACTGGCGGCTCTGGCTGCTCCATGCAGACTGGCGGCTCTGGCTGCTCCATGCAGACTGGCGGCTCTGGCTGCTCCATGCAGACTGGCGGCTCTGGCTGCTCCATGCAGACTGGCGGCTCTGGCTGCTCCATGCAGACTGGCAGCTCTGGCTGCTCCATGCAGACTGGCAGCTCTGGCTGCTCCATGCAGACTGGCAGCTCCATACAGACTGACAGCTCTGGCTGCGCTGAACAGGCAGGAGACTCCGGCAGCGCTGGAGAGGAGAAAGGCTCTAACAGCGCTAAACAGGCAGGAGACTCCGACAGCGCTGGAGAGGAGGAAGGCTCTGACTGCGCTGAACAGGCGGGAGACTCCGGCAGCGCTGTAGAGGAGGAAGGCTCTGGCAGCGCTAGATAAGAGGGAGACTCCGGCAGCGCTGGAGAGGAGGAAGACTCTGGCAGTGCTGGACAGGCGAGGCGCACTCTAGGCCTGATGCGTGGTACTGGCACTGGTGGTACTGGGCCGAGAACACGCACAGGAAGCCTGGTGCAGCTGCCACCGGAGGGCTGATGCGTGGAGGTGGTACTGGATAGACCGGACCGTGCCGGCGCACTGGAGCTCTTGAGCACCGAGCCTGCCCAAATTTACCTGGCTCGATGCCCACTCTAGCCCGGCCGATACGAGGAGCTGGTATGTACCGCACCGGGCTATGCACCCGCACTGGAGACACCGTGCGCACCACAGCATAACACGGTGCCTGCCCGGTCTCTCTAGCCCCCCGGTAAGCACAGGAAGTTAGCGTAGGTCTCCTACCTGGCGTAGCCATACTCCCTGTGAGCCCCCCCCCAATAAATTTTTGGGGCTAACTCTCGGGCTTCCATCCGCGTCGCCGTGCTGCCTCCTCATACCAGCGCCTCTCCGCTTTCGCCGCCTCCAGTTCTTCTTTGGGGCGGCGATATTCTCCAGGCTGTGCCCTGGGTCCTTTTCCGTCCAATATCTCCTCCCAAGTCCAGAAATACTGTGATCGCTGCTCCTCCTGCCGCTGCCTGTCACCACGCCGCTTGGTCCTGTTGTGGTGGGTGATTCTGTTATGGCTTTCTTCGATAGAAGGTGAGTCGGACCAAAATGCAGCGTGGTAATTTTGAAACATGTTTAATGACGAAGCAAAACGAACAATACAAAAACAACAAACGGAACGTGAAAACCTATACAGCCTATCTGGTGACAACAAACACAGACAGGAACAATCACCCACGAAACACTCAAAGAATATGGCTGACTAAATATGGCTCCCAATCAGAGACAATGATAATCACCTGCCTCTGATTGAGAACCAATTCAGACAGCCATAGACTTTGCTAGAGAAGCCCACTAAACCACAATCCCAATACCTACGAAAACCCCAAGACAAAACACACCACATAAATAAACCCATGTCACATCCTGGCCTGACCAAAATAATAAAGAAAACACCAAATACTTCGACCAGGGCGTGACAAATACCTTATAGACAGGGCTAGGAGTTATAATACCTTATATATAGGGATAGGAGTTATAACACCTTATAGACAGGGCTAGGAGTTATAATCTTATATATAGGGATAGGAGTTATAACACCTTATAGACAGGGATAGGAGTTATAATACCTTATAGACAGGGCTAGGAGTTATAATACCTTATAGACAGGGCTAGGAGTTATAATACCTTATAGACAGGGCTAGGAGTTATAATACCTTATAGATAGGGCTTGGAGTTATAATACCTTATAGACAGGGATAGGAGTTATAATACCTTATAGACAGGGCTAGGAGTTATAATACCTTATAGATAGGGCTTGGAGTTATAATACCTTATAGACAGGGATAGGAGTTATAATACCTTATAGACAGGCCTAGGAGTTATAATACCTTATAGACAGGGCTAGGAGTTATAATACCTTATAGATAGGGCTTGGAGGTATAATACCTTATAGACAGGCCTAGGAGGTATAATACCTTATAGACAGGCCTAGGAGGTATAATACCTTATAGACAGTGCTTGGAGGTATAATACCTTATATATAGGGCTTGGAGGTATAATACCTTATATTTAGAAAGTATTCAGACCCCTTCCCTTTTTCCACATGTTGTTACCTTACAGCCTTATTCTAAAATTAATTAAATAATGTTCCCCCCTCATCAATCTACCCCATAATACCCCATAATGACAAAGCGAAAACTGGTTTTTAGAAATGCTAGCAAATTTGTTAAAAGTTAAAAATCGAAATACCTTATTTACATAAGTATTTAGACTCTTTGCTATGAGACTCGAAATTGAGCTCAGGTGCATCCTGTTTCCATTGATCATCCTTGAGATGTTTCTACAAGTTGATTGGAGTCCACCTGTGGTAAATTCAATTGGTTAGACATGATTTGGTAAGGCATACACCTGTCTATGTAAGGTCCCACAGTTGACAATGCACGTCAGAGCAAAAACCAAGCCATGAGGTCGAAGGAATTGTCCGTAGAGTTCCGAGACAGGATTGTGTCGAGGAACAGATCTGGGGAATTGTACCAAGATATTTCTGAAGCATTGAAGGTCCCCAAGAACACAGTGGCCTCCATCATTCTGAAATGGAAGAAGTTTGGACCCACCGAGACTCTTCATAGAGCTGGCCGCCCGGCCAAGCGGAGCAATCAGGAGTGAAAGGCCTTGGTCAGGGAGGTGACTCTGACCACCCCCCCAAAAAGCTGTTTTTTATTTGTCACTATGGGGTATTGTGTGTAGATTGATGAGGTGGGAAAAAAATGATTGAATCCATTTTAGAATAAGGCTGTAAGGTAACAAAGTAAAGGGGTATAAATACTTTACGAATACAGTGTATAGGTCAGAAGTTCTAATACTTATAGACTGGGCTAGGACTTTTTCCTGACCATATGACCTAAGTAACCAACTTATGATGACCGCCACTCTTAAAATGTATCTGTATGTAATGATTGGGGAGTTCATCTGAGAAAGACGAGGTGATGTGAACTGACAATATTTTAATGGGGTAATAAAGGGCTGTATGTGACCAATGTGGGGCGTTGTCTGAGTGATGCCTGGGGACATAGTGACCAATGTGGGGTGATGCCTGGGGACATAATGACCAATAGAGGCACTGTCTGAGTGATGCCTGGGGACATAGTGACCAATAGAGGTGTTGTCTGAGTGATGCCTGGGGACATAGTGACCAATGTGGGGTGATGCCTGGGGACATAGTGACCAATGTGGGGTGTTGTCTGAGTGATGCCTGGGGACATAGTGACCAATGTGGGGTGTTGTCTGAGTGATGCCTGGGGACATAGTGACCAATGTGGGGTGTTGTCTGAGTGATGCCCGGGGACATAGTGACCAATGTGGGGTGTTGTCTGAGTGATGCCGGGGGACATAGTGACCAATGTGGGGTGCTGTCTGAGTGATGCCTGGGGACATAGTGACCAATGTGGGGTGTTGTCTGAGTGATGCCTGGGGACATAGTGACCAATGTGGGGTGATGCCTGGGGACATAATGACCAATGTGGGGTGTTGTCTGAGTGATGCCTGGGGACATAGTGACCAATAGAGGCACTGTCTGAGTGATGCCTGGGGACATAGTGACCAATAGAGGTGCTGTCTGAGTGATGCCTGGGGACATAGTGGCCAATAGAGGCGCTGTCTGAGTGATGCCTGGGGACATAGTGACCAATGTGGGGTGCTGTCTGAGTGATGCCTGGGGACATAGTGACCAATAGAGGCACTGTCTGAGTGATGCCTGGGGACATAGTGACCAATAGAGGCACTGTCTGAGTGATGCCTGGGGACATAGTGACCAATAGAGGTGCTGTCTGAGTGATGCCTGGGGACATAGTGACCAATGTGGGGTGTTGTCTGAGTGATGCCTGGGGACATAGTGACCAATGTGGGGTGTTGTCTGAGTGATGCCGGGGGACATAGTGACCAATGTGGGGTGTTGTCTGAGTGATGCCTGGGGACATAGTGACCAATGTGTGGTGTTGTCTGAGTGATGCCTGGGGACATAGTGACCAATGTGGGGTGTTGTCTGAGTGATGCCTGGGGACATAGTGACCAATGTGGGGTGTTGTCTGAGTGATGCCCGGGGACATAGTGACCAATGTGGGGTGTTGTCTGAGTGATGCCGGGGGACATAGTGACCAATGTGGGGTGTTGTCTAAGTGATGCCGGGGACATAGTGACCAATGTGGGGTGTTGTCTGAGTGATGCCTGGGGACATAGTGACCAATGTGGGGTGTTGTCTAAGTGATGCCGGGGACATAGTGACCAATGTGGGGTGTTGTCTGAGTGATGCCTGGGGACATAGTGACCAATGTGGGGTGTTGTCTAAGTGATGCCGGGGACATAGTGACCAATGTGGGGCGCTGTCTGAGTGATGCCTGGGGACATAGTGACCAATGTGGGGTGTTGTCTGAGTGATGCCCGGGGACATAGTGACCAATGTGGGGCGCTGTCTGAGTGATGCCCGGGGACATAGTGACCAGTGTGGGGTGTTGTCTGAGTGATGCCTGGGGGCATAGTGACCAATAGAAGCGCTGTCTGAGTGATGCCCGGGGACATAGTGACCAATGTGGGGTGTTGTCTGAGTGATGCCCGGGGACATAGTGACCAATGTGGGGCGCTGTCTGAGTGATGCCTGGGGACATAGTGACCAATGTGGAGTGTTGTCTGAGTGATGCCCGGGGACATAGTGACCAATGTGGGGTGTTGTCTGAGTGATGCCTGGGGACATAGTGACCAATGTGGGGTGTTGTCTGAGTGATGCCCGGGGGACATAGTGACCAATGTGGGGCGCTGTCTGAGTGATGCCTGGGGACATAGTGACCAATGTGGGGCGCTGTCTGAGTGATGCCTGGGGACATAGTGACCAATGTGGAGTGCTGTCTGAGTGATGCCTGGGGACACATATTGATCAATAGAGGCGCTGTCTGAGTGATGCCTGGGAACTTATTGATCAATAGAGGCGCTGTCTTTGGGATGTTTGTGGGAAAGCTTTGAACTGGGTATCCTCCGAGGGACTCCGAGCACAATGCCCTCTTTGACAGGCAGGGAGAATGGCAGACGCTCCTCTCTCTCTGTTTTCTCACTGTCCCTCCCCCATCTCTGTCTGTCCTACTCTGTCCCTCCCCCTCTACATCCATGTCCTTCTCGCTTTCTCTCTCTCTTCCTCTCATCTCTCCGTCCTGTGTCTCTTTTGCATTTGGTCGGTCTCTTCCTCTGTCCCTCCCTCTTTTTCTTCTTCTCCTCTCTTTTTCTTTGTCTTCCTGACTCTCTCTCACCTCATGCATTTCACATCAGCACAGCCATAACTAACTCTCCCTCCAATGTCAATGAATTCAAACAACACCCCCCTCCTTGCCTCCAAGCCCCTTCTCTCCACCCTCCTCCATCTCCCCTCCTCCCTCTTCTCCCTGGTCAATGAACTAAACCTCTTTATAATTTCCAGCCTTGTCAAGTTGCACTCAATTTGCTGTCACAGTCTTAATAAATTCAGCTATTTGTTCATTAGTCATGTGATCACCTCCCTCCCTCCCTCCCTCCCTGGTGTTCTCAGAGAGAATCTATATATACTTCAGACCACTCTACTCCTTCCCATGGTTTCTCTAAGGAAAGTTGCAGACAGATGCCCTGCTGCACCACAGTGTGTGTGGGAGAGTGCAGAGAGACTGTGGCAGAGACGGCCACCACAGAGACTTCTACTACTACCAGCCCTGTTCTTCTTCTACACAGCCATTTTGTTGTTGTTGTTGTTGTGATTCTGTCGCCAACGCTGAGTGGTGATCAGACAGCATGTTGCTGGTGTCACTGCTGCTGATGGCCATGGATTGCTGCCTTGGAGCGCCAGCCGGGAGAGACGTGTACAGGATGCCTCAGAGTGCTCTGAAAGGTAAGAAGCCTCCTCCATCTGTCATTTGAAGTTAAGTTTGTAATTTGCACAGGAGCACACAGTGAACACAGTAAAATAAAATGCTCACTTGCAGGTTCACCTCTCAACACCAATACGAATGGAAAACAATAAGTACTGAACGGTGGCTCTGTTTTTCAGTGTACAGGTTTCACTGTTGTCATACCTTTGACAGTTTCTCATGTCAGTTTCTTTGCTATTCACTGAATAACATGTCCCTTAGTGTGGATGATGTAGAGGAGTTCACTTAGTATATGCACATATTGCTGTGGCCTGGCATTAGGAGTAGTGCTGTGGCATTAGGAGTAGTGCTGTGGCCTGGCATTAGGAGTAGTGCTGTGGCATTAGGAGTAGTGCTGTGGCCTGGCATTAGGAATAGTGCTGTGGCCTGGCATTAGGAGTAGTGCTGTGGCATTAGGAGCAGTGCTGTGGCATTAGGAGCAGTGCTGTGGCATTAGGAGTAGTGCTGTGGCATTAGGAGTAGTGCTGTGGCATTAGGAGTAGTGCTGTGGCATTAGGAGCAGTGCTGTGGCATTAGGAGTAGTGCTGTGGCATTAGGAGTAGTGCTGTGGCATTAGGAGTAGTGCTGTGGCATTAGGAGTAGTGCTGTGGCATTAGGAGTAGTGCTGTGGCATTAGGAGCAGTGCTGTGGCATTAGGAGTAGTGCTGTGGCATTAGGAGTAGTGCTGCGGCATTAGGAATAGTGCTGTGGCATTAGGAATAGTGCTGTGGCCTGGCATTAGGAGTAGTGCTGTGGCATTAGGAGTAGTGCTGTGGCCTGGCATTAGGAGTAGTGCTGTGGCATTAGGAGCAGTGCTGTGACATTAGGAATAGTGCTGTGGCCTGGCATTAGGCGTAGTGCTGCGGCATTAGGAATAGTGCTGCGGCATTAGGAATAGTGTTGTGGCCTGGCATTAGGAGTAGTGCTGTGGCATTAGGAATAGTGCTGTGGCCTGGCATTAGGAGTAGTGCTGTGGCATTAGGAATAGTGCTGTGGCCTGGCATTAGGAGTAGTGCTGTGGCATTAGGAATAGTGCTGTGGCCAGGCATTAGGAGTAGTGCTGTGGCATTAGGAATAGTGCTGTGGCCTGGCATTAGGAGTAGTGCTGTGGCATTAGGAATAGTGCTGTGGCCTGGCATTAGGAGTAGTGCTGTGGCATTAGGAATAGTGCTGTGGCCTGGCATTAGGAGTAGTGCTGTGGCATTAGGAATAGTGCTGTGGCCAGGCATTAGGAGTAGTGCTGTGGCATTAGGCGTAGTGCTGTGGCATTAGGAGTAGTGCTGTGGCATTAGGAGTAGTGCTGTGGCATTAGGAGTAGTGCTGTGACATTAGGAGTAGTGCTGTGGCATTAGGAGCAGTGCTGTGGCATTAGGAGTAGTGCTGTGGCATTAGGAGTAGTGCTGTGGCCTGGCATTAGGAGTAGTGCTGTGGCATTAGGAATAGTGCTGTGGCATTAGGAATAGTGCTGTGGCCAGGCATTAGGAGTAGTGCTGTGGCATTAGGCGTAGTGCTGTGGCATTAGGAGTAGTGCTTTGGCATTAGGAGTAGTGCTGTGGCATTAGGAGTAGTGCTGTGGCATTAGGAGCAGTGCTGTGGCATTAGGAGTAGTGCTGCGGCATTATGAGCAGTGCTGTGACATTAGGAGTAGTGCTGTGGCATTAGGAGTAGTGCTGTGGCATTAGGAGTAGTGCTGTGGCATTAGGAGCAGTGCTGTGGTATTAGGAGTAGTGCTGTGGCATTAGGAGTAGTGCTGTGGCCTGGCATTAGGAGTAGTGCTGCGGCATTAGGAATAGTGCTGTGGCATTAGGAGTAGTGCTGTGGCCTGGCATTAGGAGTAGTGCTGTGGCCTGGCATTAGGAGTAGTGCTGTGGCATTAGGAGTAGTGCTGTGGCCTGGCATTAGGCGTAGTGCTGTGATTTTAGGAATAGTGCTGTGGCCTGGCATTAGGCGTAGTGCTGTGGCATTAGGAGTAGTGCTGTGGCCTGGCATTAGGCGTAGTGCTGTGACTTTAGGAATAGTGCTGTGGCCTGGCATTAGGCGTAGTGCTGTGACTTTAGGAATAGTGCTGTGGCCTGGCATTAGGCGTAGTGCTGTGACTTTAGGAATAGTGCTGTGGCCTGGCATTAGGCGTAGTGCTGTGACTTTAGGAATAGTGCTGTGGCCTGGCATTAGGCGTAGTGCTGTGGCATTAGGAGTAGTGCTGTGGCCTGGCATTAGGCGTAGTGCTGCGGCATTAGGAATAGTGCTGTGGCATTAGGAATAGTGCTGTGGCCTGGCATTAGGAGTAGTGCTGTGGCATTAGGAGTAGTGCTGTGACTTTAGGAATAGTGCTGTGGCCTGGCATTAGGCGTAGTGCTGCGGCATTAGGAATAGTGCTGTGGCATTAGGAATAGTGCTGTGGCCTGGCATTAGGAGTAGTGCTGTGGCATTAGGAGTAGTGCTGTGGCATTAGGAGTAGTGCTGTGGCATTAGGAGTAGTGCTGTGGCATTAGGAGTAGTGCTGTGGCATTAGGAGTAGTGCTGTGGCATTAGGAATAGTGCTGTGGCATTAGGAGTAGTGCTGTGGCATTAGGAATAGTGCTGTGGCATTAGGAATAGTGCTGTGGCATTAGGAATAGTGCTGTGGCATTAGGAATAGTGCTGTGGCCTGGCATTAGGAGTAGTGCTGTGGCATTAGGAATAGTGCTGTGACATTAGGAATAGTGCTGTGGCATTAGGAATAGTGCTGTGGCCTGGCATTAGGAGTAGTGCTGTGGCATTAGGAGTAGTGCTGTGACATTAGGAATAGTGCTGTGGCATTAGGAATAGTGCTGTGGCATTAGGAGTAGTGCTGTGGCATTAGGAGCAGTGCTGTGGCATTAGGAGTAGTGCTGTGACATTAGGAATAGTGCTGTGGCATTAGGAATAGTGCTGTGGCATTAGGAGTAGTGCTGTGGCATTAGGAGCAGTGCTGTGGCATTAGGAGTAGTGCTGTGGCATTAGGAGTAGTGCTGTGGCATTAGGAGCAGTGCTGTGGCATTAGGAGTAGTGCTGTGACATTAGGAGTAGTGCTGTGGCCTGGCATTAGGAGTAGTGCTGTGGCATTAGGAGTAGTGCTGTGGCATTAGGAGTAGTGCTGTGGCATTAGGAGCAGTGCTGTGGCCTGGCATTAGGAGTAGTGCTGTGACATTAGGAGTAGTGCTGTGGCCTGGCATTAGGAGTAGTGCTGTGGCATTAGGAGTAGTGCTGTGGCATTAGGAGTAGTGCTGTGGCATTAGGAGCAGTGCTGTGGCCTGGCATTAGGAGTAGTGCTGTGGCATTAGGAGTAGTGCTGTGGCATTAGGAATAGTGCTGTGGCCTGGCATTAGGAGTAGTGCTGTGGCCTGGCATTAGGAGTAGTGCTGTGGCCTGGCATTAGGAGTAGTGCTGTGGCATTAGGAGTAGTGCTGTGGCATTAGGAGTAGTGCTGTGGCATTAGGAGTAGTGCTGTGGCCTGGCATTAGGAGTAGTGCTGTGGCCTGGCATTAGGAGTAGTGCTGTGGCCTGGCATTAGGAGTAGTGCTGTGGCCTGAAATTAGGAGTAGTGCTGTGGCCTGGCATTAGGAGTAGTGCTGTGGCATTAGGAGTAGTGCTGTGGCATTAGGAGTAGTGCTGTGGCCTGTAGAGGCGCTGTCTGAGTGATGCCTGGGGACATAGTGACCAATAGAGGTGCTGTCTGAGTGATGCCTGGGGACATAGTGACCAATAGAGGCGCTGTCTGAGTGATGCCTGGGGACATAGTGACCAATAGAGGTGCTGTCTGAGTGATGCCTGGGGACATAGTGACCAATAGAGGCGCTGTCTGAGTGATGCCTGGGGACATAGTGACCAATGTGGGGTGCTGTCTGAGTGATGCCTGGGGACATAGTGACCAATGTGAGGTGTTGTCTGAGTGATGCCTGGGGACATAGTGACCAATTTGGGGCGCTGTCTGACTGATGCCTGGTTACACATATTGACCAATAGAGGTGCTGTCTGAGTGATGCCTGGGGACATAGTGACCAATAGAGGCGCTGTCTGAGTGATGCCTGGGGACATAGTGACCAATGTGGGGTGCTGTCTGAGTGATGCCTGGGGACATAGTGACCAATGTGAGGTGTTGTCTGAGTGATGCCTGGGGACATAGTGACCAATTTGGGGCGCTGTCTGAGTGATGCCTGGTTACACATATTGATCAATAGAGGCGCTGTCTGAGTGATGCCTGGGGACATAGTGACCAATAGAGGCGCTGTCTGAGTGATGCCTGGGGACATAGTGACCAATAGAGGCGCTGTCTGAGTGATGCCTGGGGACATTGTGACCAATTTGGGGCGCTGTCTGAGTGATGCCTGGTTACACATATTGATCAATAGAGGCGCTGTCTGAGTGATGCCTGGGGGAAAGCTTTGAACTGGGTATCCTCTGAGAGACTCCGAGCACAATGCCCTCTTTGACAGGCAGGGAGAATGGCAGACGCTCCTCTCTCTCTCTCTGTGTTTTCTCACTGTCCCTCCCCCATCTCTGTCTGTCCTACTCTGTCCCTCCCCCTCTACATCCATGTCCTTCTCCCTTTCTCTCTCTCTTCCTCTCATCTCTCCGTCCTGTGTCTCTTTTGCATTTGGTCGGTCTCTTCCTCTGTCCCTCCCTCTTTTTCTTCTTCTCCTCTCTTTTTCTTTGTCTCCCTGACTCTCCCTCACCTCATGCATTTCACATCAGCACAGCCATAACTAACTATATCTCCCACCAATGTTAATGAATTCAAACAACACCCCCCTCCTTGCCTCCAAGCCCCATCTCCTGAACATGAAGCGCTGGCCCAACACTCTAACCAGTAGGCTACTTGAACATGCAGCGCTGGCCCAACACTCTAACCACTAGGCTACCTGAACATGCAGCGCTGGCCCAACACTCTAACCAGTAGGCTACCTGAACATGCAGCGCTGGCCCAACACTCTAACCAGTAGGCTACCTGAACATGCAGCGCTGGCCCAACACTCTAACCAGTAGGCTACCTGAACATGCAGCGCTGGCCCAACACTCTAACCACTAGGCTACCTGAACATGCAGCGCTGGCCCAACACTCTAGCCACTAGGTTACTTGCCGCCCCTCTTATCCAGTGCCACTTATAATTAGTCCATTCATCTTAAAATAGCTAGGTGGGACAAGCACATATAACAGTCGTAACAAGTACATTTTCCCACAACAAAGTAATTGAGCTTTCCCATGGCAGTTACAGAAGCTACAGCATACAGCAATAGTTACAGCATAGCTGCCAAGCATGAATCACTAGAGTATAAATCCCTAGATCTCGCTGGTTGAAGTGCTGAGTACAGAAAAGCCTTGGTGATGATGTCCGCGTACATGGCGGTGCTTAGTGTTTGTAATGGTTTGGATCAAGGGTTCCAAGAGTGCCGAGTTTCTGCCTCCCCTACACTGTCCTGCCCTTTCCTGCCCTGTCCTGTCCTGCCAGCCCGTGTCCCCTGTCCTCCATGCGTTGTCCCTCTCTGCCATCTAATTAAGTCTTCAATCAGCATTGTCATCGTTAGCTAGCTGCCTGCCCTGTGATATGGAGTGATGTGGAGCGCACCCCCCCCGCCCGGCAGCAGTGTGTGGCCAGAGGGTGTCGTCGGTGCAGAACGTGACCCAGCCCCGCTCGCGTATTGTGGGGGGATCCCCGGCGCCGCCTGGCAGCTGGCCCTGGCTGGTCAACCTGCAGCTAGACAAGGGGCTGATGTGTGGAGGGGTGCTGGTGGACCGCTCCTGGGTGGTGACTGCTGCTCACTGCTTTGCTGGGTAAGTATGTGTGTGCGTGTGCATGTGTGGGTCCTTTTGTACTGGTTGTTGGTACTGATAGTCAAACAGAAAAGGAGTTTATTTTAGAATCTCTTAATGTTTTCCTTCACAGTAAAAGTTCTGCATAATTAACTCCTCTTTCTCTCTCTTTCTCACCCTCTCTCACTATCTCTATCTCTCTCTTTCCCACCCGCTCTCTCTCTCTCTCCTGGTTCTCCAGGAGGCGCTGAACGACTTGTCGAAAATGGAGGATGTGTTCTTGGGCAGAACGGGGGGGAAAAACAGGATGTTGTTGAGGTAGACGAACATGAAATGGTTTAACATGTCCCGGAGCACATTGTTTACCAAGGCCTGGAAGATCGTGGGGGCGTTGGTGAGTCCAAATGGCATGACCAGGTACTCACAATGTCCACTGGCAGTTTTGAAGGCAATCTTCCACTCATCCCCTTCACGTATCCGAACCAGGTGGTAGGCATTCCTAAGGTCCAGCTTGGAGAGGTTTGAAAGCCGAGAAGAGGAGTGGTAGTGGGGTAACGATTCTGGATCGTTATGTCATTAAGGCCCCGGTAGTCAATGCACGGATGCAGGGTCTTGTCTTTATTTTCTACAAAGAAAAACCCTGCGCCGGCAGCAGATGCAGATGGACAGATGCCTCCAGCAGCCAGAGAGTCCTCAATATACTCCATGGCCATGGTCTCAGGGCCGGATAGGGAATATAGCCAACCACGAGGCGGTGTGGTGCCTCGGAGAAGGTCAAAGGCACAATCGTAGGGACGATGCGGGGGAAGAGAAGTATCCCGTACCTTGTTGAAGACCTCCAGGAGGTCATGGTACTCTGTGGGGACAGCAGTGAAATCCGAGAGAGTCCGTAAAGGAAAGTATTGAATAGGGACTCCGGATTCCAGACACTCTCTGCGGCCAACGTGTGAAAATCTACTGCGTAGTCTGCCACACTACGGGAGTTTTGACGTAACTCAAGTCGTTTTTGGGCCGCCTCTCTCCCGCATACCGGAGAATTGAGCACCTTCCTCACCCCTGCCATGATATCTTCCAGATGACGACAAATGGAGGATTGTTGCTCCCAAACTGCCGTAGCTCAGGAGAGCGCCCTTCACGACATTAGCGTAATAATATACGCTATCTTTGACAGGTCCGAAGGGAACGAAGATGGCTGTAGCTCAAAAATAAGGGAGCATTGAGAAAGAAAACCCTGACAGGTTCCAGGATCCCCAGAATATCGCCCCGGAGGTGGTAAGCGGAGTTCTCGGGGAGCCGGGGTAGGCTGTACAAACCCACCACTGATAGTAGACAGGTTACTGGGTGGTTGTTGAGGTCTCAGAGGTGCAGGCTGCCTACGAGCTAACTCACTGATTGGCTCCATAATAGCCTTGGACCCTTGGTCGTGACGTTCCATCAGGGAACGAAGCCCTTCCAAAAGGTCCAGCAGTAGCTCCTCATGTCTCCTAATGGTGGCTCCCTGCAGGGAGACAGCATGACAGAGCTGGTCCAAGTCTGCTGGGTCTGTCATGGCCAGTTCGTACTATAAGGGCACAAGGCGAGACCCAGATGCAGACACAGGAGGCAGATGGTTTGAGTCTTTGATATTTATTAATCATCCAAAAGGGGTAGGCAAGAGATTGGTCATGGACAGGCAAAAGGTCAAAACCAGTTCAGAGCCCAGGAGGTACAGTGTGGCAGGCAGGCTGGAAGTCAGGGCAGGCATAATGGTCAGGCAGGCGGGTACAGAGTCCAGAAACAGGCAAGGGTCAAAACCGGGAGGACTAGCAAAAGAGAATAGAAAAGGCAGGCGCACGGGAAAACAACACTGGTTCACTTGGAACATACAAGACAAACTGGCACAGACAGACAGAAAACACAGGTTTAAATACCCAGGGGATAATGGGGAAGATGGGAGACACCTGGAGGGGGTGGAGACAAGCACAGGTGAAACAGATCAGGGTGTGACACCTTCTGACTAAAGCTACACAAATGTCTTGAAGTGTATCATGCTTTAGAGGTAATCCAGTTCTGTGCTCCTGTGAAGTTACACTGTGAGTTATACTGTGATGAGTTAGACTGTGATGAGTTAGACTGTGATGAGTTACATTGTGATGAGTTACACTGTGATGAGTTAGACTGTGATGAGTTACATTGTGATGAGTTACACTGTGATGAGTTAGACTGTGATGAGTTAGACTGTGATGAGTTAGACTGTGATGAGTTACACTGTGATGAGTTACATTGTGATGAGATACACTGTGATGAGTTAGACTGTGATGAGTTAGACTGTGATGAGTTAGACTGTGATGAGTTAGACTGTGATGAGTTAGACTGTGATGAGTTACATTGTGATGAGTTACACTGTGATGAGTTAGACTGTGATGAGTTACACTGTGATGAGTTAGACTGTGATGAGTTACATTGTGATGAGTTACACTGTGATGAGTTAGACTGTGATGAGTTACATTGTGATGAGTTACATTGTGATGAGTTACACTGTGATGAGTTAGACTGTGATGAGTTACATTGTGATGAGTTACATTGTGATGAGTTACACTGTGATGAGTAATACTGTGATGAGTTATACTGTGATGAGTTACACTAGGTACAGTAGACTAGTACTTCATAGCTTGAATACTATGTGTGTCCTGTAGGGGGATTCTGGAGGCCCTCTGATCTACCAGGACCACGTGTCAGGTCGCTTTCAGCTGCAGGGCATCACGTCCTGGGGAGACGGCTGTGGAGAGAAGGGCAAGCCTGGGGTCTACACACGGGTCAGTGCCTTCTCCGACTGGATACTGGCTGAGATACTGAGTGCGTCACATTAACAGTAACACCGATAGCCATAGACTTGTCACAAGAGATCGGCATAGACATATTACTTTCTTATGTAGTAAACATTAGCTCTGGTTGTCTGGCTATACATCTGGAACATTTCTATCCTGTGATATATATATATTTTTAGTTGATATTGTACTCAACCAAATAAAAACAGAGATAGAAAATCCAGTTTCTCTACTGTTTTGCCTAATCAGCATTCTAATATCCACTATCCCTTCTTCTTGGTTTACCTAGTGTCCCTTGGGAGCCGACATGTCCTGAGCTGCTGAAGACGTCGGAGCTGTCGGAGGAGCAGCAGAAGTCAGAGTTCAGCTCTCTGTGTCGCTTCTACGCCCAGTCCTGCCCCCCCAGCCAGGGGACTGCTGCCTGCAGCCTTCTGGCCGAGGAGAAGTGTCTCAGCCGCTTCAAGAAGTGCCGTAAGTGTTTGAGCCGTAACACTCACAGATATTTTTCTGTTTTACTGTGACATTCATGAAGAAACCTGAAGTTAGTATGAGGACCATGAACTCTCGACTGCCCTATGTGGAGTGAATAAAAATGATACAATTAATGATACAATCGCTGTATTGTATGCAGCAATATGTAATGATGATAATATTGTTGTGACGCAGATGGATATTGGGTATTATAATGAGCTAATTATCTGCAGATTACTCAAAATATGTCTTTCTCTGGACCTTAATCAGGTATCTTTCATTTGTCCTCTCTCCTCCTCAGAGCTGCATTCGTTCCTGCAGACCCTGCTGAACCTTCTCCAGAGAGCAGATACATTAAAGACAAGGTAGACCTGACCTTCTTCACCCAAACCCTGCCTCAGCTGGTCGAACACATCTACAGCTCAGCCCTGAACGCCAAGGAAAGGGAGAGGAGGGAGAATCCACGGGGAACAGGTATGGCACCGGCTCCCCACTACTGCGCCCCTTCTAACCTCCTCGTACCATCTATCCCTCCCCACCCTGGCTCTGTTACTCTCCTACATTTGTCTTATCCCCCACCACACACCCGACTACTACTACCCTACCACCCTACTACTTACTATCCTAGTACTGTAACCCCCCCCACCACCTCTGCTACTCCCACCCCCATTCCTCCTCAACACCATGTCAAAAACACTCATACTTTACCCCTCTGTATAGATAAGAATCACATTTATTAATTATATTTATTATTATTAATATGCATTTATTATTATTATTATTCTGTATTTATTAGAATTATTATTATTATCATCAGTAGTAGTATTATTATGAAGTATTATTGTTGTTATTATTATAAATACAGAAGTGTGTGTCCCATGGCTGCATGTGTGTTACTGGGGTATTATTTGTTAAAGAACAGGTAGGGGGTACTGTCCGGTCAGGGCCAGTGGAGACGGGTCCTGGGCTGTTCCAGAAGGTTGGCCCCCTGGTGGCCGACTGGGAGAACTGCCTCAGGGGCATTGCTGAGGAGCTGGACACGCAGACACATGGACAGACAGCAGGACAGACAGATGGACAGACACACGACTCCAAACCACTGAGCCAAGAAGGGAGACTTTTCCTCCAGGTAGACTATAGTGAACTCAACTCTTCTTTCACACTTTAAAAGGTTTGCCAGGGTCACTTTGTCTGTCTGCTACAGTAATGATCGTCTCCCATGAGGACCCTGAGTTGTACTATTTTACTGTATATTCAGTAGCTATAGCAACACTACTTATAGGACCCCGTGTTGTACTATTTTACTGTATATTCAGTAGCTATAGTAACATTATAGTTTGTTTTACTGTTGTACTATTTTACTGTATATTCAACACTACTTATAGGACTGTGTGTTGTACTATTTTACTGTATATTCAGTAGCTATAGCAACACTACTTATAGGACCCTGAGTTGTACTATTTTACTGTATATTCAGTAGCTATAGCAACACTACTTATAGGACTGTGTGTTGTACTATTTTACTGTATATTCAGTAGCTAAAGTAACATTATAGTTTGTTTTACTGTTGTACTATTTTACTGTATATTCAGTAGCTATAGTAACATTATAGTTTGTTTTACTGTTGTACTATTTTACTGTATATTCAGTAGCTATAGCAACACTACTTATAGGACTGTGTGTTGTACTATTTTACTGTGTATTCAGTAGCTATAGCAACACTACTTATAGGACCCCGTGTTGTACTATTTTACTGTATATTCAGTAGCTATAGCAACATTATAGTTTGTTTTACTGTTGTACTATTTTACTGTATATTCAGTAGCTATAGCAACACTACTTTTAGGACCCCGTGTTGTACTATTTTACTGTATATTCAGTAGCTATAGTAACATTATAGTTTGTTTTACTGTTGTACTATTTTACTGTATATTCAGTAGCTATAGCAACACTACTTATAGGACCCCGTGTTGTACTATTTTACTGTATATTCAGTAGCTATAGCAACACTACTTATAGGACCCCGTGTTGTACTATTTTACTGTATATTCAGTAGCTATAGCAACACTACTTATAGGACTGTGTGTTGTACTATTTTACTGTATATTCAGTAGCTATAGCAACACTACTTTTAGGACCCCGTGTTGTATGATTTTACTGTATATTCAGTAGCTATAGTAACATTATAGTTTGTTTTACTGTTGTACTATGCTATACTGTAGCATACATGTTAGTCTGTGCTTTACTATACCAGTTTTTAACCATGTTTCTGATGTCATTTCCAGGCAGAGTACCGCTCTCTCCGTCATTTGGAGGGGAAGTACCAGACCATGATCTGGGCCTTACGCTCCAAACTGGGCTCCAGACTCACTCCTCCAATCCTGCACCTGGATACAGCCCCCTTACAGCAAGACTCCCCCCACATTCCTGCTTTTCCCACCAGAGAGTCACCCACCTCATTCCCCCCTCCGGAATCTCCAGAATCTCTCTTCACAGCCCTTATCAGTGAAATCCGTAAATTCGGGACACAGAATGAAATGACGACAGAAGATGTAGAAATGAATGTGACGTCTTTTGAAGTGGAGACGTTTTCTGATCCAGCATCAGTCAGCTCAGTAGACCCTTCTGATTGGCTGGACAAAGCTGTGACAGAACACACAACGTTACAGCGTCAATTCCCGTCTCTGTCCACTGTCAGCAGCACAAAGTCTCCCATAGCAACAACCTCTGACTCCAGACAAACTCTACTTCCTGGTTCTCCCTCCCTCCGGGTTTCCCTCAACCACAAGAGACGCAGGAGTCTCCACAAGAGGCAGATACCTAGGGTTAACGGTACGTATCACACTAAGGTCTGTACAGTGCATTCGGAAAGTTACATTTTGTTTCGTTACAGCCTTATTCTAAACAACCCTCCTGTTGTGTTTTTTTCATGTTAATTAATTCTGTGTTCCTGGTCCAAAATGACCGCCAAATTATAGATGATTATAAATCCATAAAAATAAAAAAAAAGCGCAGAGAGCATCATGAAGAACAAGGAACACACCAGGCAGGTCCGAGATACTGTTGTGAAGAAGTTTAAAGCCGGATTTGGATACAAAAAGATTTCCCAAGCTTTAAACATCCCAAGGAGCA
Source organism: Oncorhynchus mykiss (assembly GCF_057628025.1). Lineage (NCBI taxonomy): Eukaryota > Metazoa > Chordata > Actinopteri > Salmoniformes > Salmonidae > Oncorhynchus > Oncorhynchus mykiss. The sequence continues at coordinate 81,982,075 of NC_143029.1, read as the reverse complement.
CTGTGCAAGCGATAATATTGAAATGGAAGGAGTATCAGACCACTGCAAATCTACCAAGACCTGGCCGTCCCTCTAAACTTACAGCTCATACAAGGAGAAGACTGATCAGAGATGCAGCCAAGAGGCCCATGATCACTCTGGATGAACTGCAGAGATCTACAGCTGAGGTGGGAGACTCTGTCCATAGGACAACAATCAGTCGTATATTCCACAAATCTGGCCTTTATGGAAGAGTGGCAAGAAGAAAGCCATTTCTTAAAGATATCCATAAAAACTGTCGTTTAAAGTTTGCCACAAGCCACCTGGGAGACACACCAAACATGTGGAAGAAGGTGCTCTGGTCAGATGAAACCAAAATTGAACTTTTTGGCAACAATGCAAAACGTTATGTTTGGCGTAAAAGCAACACAGCTGAACACACCATCCCCACTGTCAAACATGGTGGTGGCAGCATCATGGTTTGGGCCTGCTTTTCTTCAGCAGGGACAGGGAAGATGGTTAAAATTGATGGGAAGATGGATGGAGCCAAATACAGGACCATTCTGGAAGAAAACCTGATGGAGTCTGCAAAAGACCTGAGACTGGGACGGAGATTTGTCTTCCAACAAGACAATGATCCAAAACATAAAGCAAAATCTACAATGGAATGGTTAAAAAATAAACATATCCAGGTGTTAGAATGGCCAAGTCAAAGTCCAGACCTGAATCCAATCGAGAATCTGTGGAAAGAACTGAAAACTGCTGTTCACAAATGCTCTCCATCCAACCTCACTGAGCTCGAGCTGTTTTGCAAGGAGGAATGGGAAAAAATGTCAGTCTCTCGATGTGCAAAACTGATAGAGACATACCCCAAGCGACTTACAGCTGTAATCGCAGCAAAAGGTGGCGCTACAAAGTATTAACTTAAGGGGGCTGAATAATTTTGCACGTCCAATTTTTCAGTTTTTGATTTGTTAAAAAAGTTTGAAATATCCAATAAATGTCGTTCCACTTCATGATTGTGTCCCACTTGTTGTTGATTCTTCACAAAAAAATACAGTTTTATATCTTTATGTTTGAAGCCTGAAATGTGGCAAAAGGTCGCAAAGTTCAAGGGGGCCGAATACTTTCGCAAGGCACTGTATTCACCCCCTTTGCTATGAAGCCCTTAAATAAGATCTGGTGCAACCAATTACTTTCAGAAGTCACATAATTAGAGAAATAAAGGCCAGCTGTGTGCAATCTAAGCGTCACATGATCTCAGTAGATTACACTTGTTCTGAAAGGCCCCAAAGTCTGTAACACTACTAAGCAAGGGGCACCACCAAGCAAGCAAGCAGCACCATGAAGGCCAAAGAGCTCTTAAAATCTATTTTAATTCCAGATTGTAAGGCAACAAAATAGGAAAAATGCCAAGGGGAGTGAATACTTTTGCAAGCCACTGTAATACCCCATAATGACAAAGCGAAAACAGGTTTTTAGACATTTTTACAAATATATAAAAATAAAAAATGGATACTTTATTTACATAATTAATTAAACCCTTTGCTTTGAGACTCGAAATTGAGCTCAGGTGTATCCTGTTTCCATTGATCATACTTGTGATGTTTCTATAACTTGTCTGGAGTCCACCTGCGGTACAGTTAATTGATTGGACATGATTTGGAAAGGCACACACCTGTCTATGGAAGGTCCAACAGTGCATGTCAGAGCAACAACCAAGCCATGAGGTAGCAACAACCAAGCCATGAGCTGTCCGTAGAGTTCCGAGACAGGATTGTGTCGAGGCACAGATCTGGAGAATTGTACCAATATATTTCTGAAGCATTGAAGGTCCCCAAGAACACAGTGGCCTCCCATCATTCTTAATTGGAAGAAGTTTGAAATCATCAAGACTCTTCCTAAAGCTGGCCGCCCAGCCAAACTGAGCAATCGGTGGAGAAAGGCCTTGTTCAGGGAGGTGAGATCCTTGATGAAAACCTGCTCCAGAGTGCTCAGGACCTCAGACTGGGGCAGAGGTTCACCCTCCAAGAGGACAATGACCCTAAGCACACAGCCAAGACAATGCAGGAGTGGCTTCAGGACGAGTCTCTGAATGTCCTTGAGTGGCCCAGCCAGAGCCCGGACTTCAACCCAATCTAACATCTCTGGAGAGACCTGAAAATAGCTGTGCAACGCTCCCCATCCAACCTGACAGAGCTTTACAGGATCTGCAGAGAAGAATGGGAGAAACTCCCCAAATACAGGTGTCAAATCAAACTTTGTCACATGCGCCAAATACAGCAAGTGTTGTCCTTACCGTGAAATGCTTACTTACAAGCCCTTAACCAACAGTGAAATTCAAGAAGAGTTACGAAAATATTTACCAAATAAACTAAGGTAAAAAGTAATATATCGTATGTCTCTGTAATATAATGTCACAATATATCGTATGTCTCTGTGATATGTCATAATATATCGTATGTCTCTGTGATATGTCATAATATATCGTATGTCTCTGTACTGTATGTGTCTTGTTATTGTGAGATGGAACAGCCTCTAATCAACAATGTCACATTATTAGCACCCTGAGTTGTTCCTGATCATGTGACATGACTAGGACCAAATCTGGTCCCTAGATAGAGAGAGACTAAACATAAGGCTTGGAGTTTTTCCTGGCTAGGTCTCCCATAGCCCCAGGTCTCCTATAGCTCCAGGTCTCTGTAGCTCCAGGTCTCCTATAGCTCCAGGTCTCTGTAGCACCAGGTCTTAAACTCCTAGCCCCATTCATAGAATCTATGTATGCGTGTGTGTTAGCATCAGTAGTACTGGATATTAGCAGCATAATAACAGGTTTCAGTACATTTGCATGTGCATGTTTGACAGCTTGTCCAGGAGTAGCAGAGCCTACCCAGCATGTGAGTGGAATCAGAGACACGTACAAGTGGGTCCTGGGCATCCCCACCAAGAACCTCCACATGAACTTCCAGGAAGTGAGTTACACTTCAGTATTACGGGGTCTATTTACAACGGACATATTATGTAGAGATTGAACCAGACTTGTGGAGGTCTACAATTTTTTTTCCTGAGGTCTTGGCTGATTTCTTTTGATTTTCCCTTGAAGTTCAAGCAAAAAGGCACTGAGTTTAAAGGTAGGCATCCACAGGTACATCCACAGGTACACTTCCAATTGGTTCAAATTATGTCAATTAGCGTATCAGAAGCTTCTAAAGCTGTGACATCATTTTCTGGAATTTTCCAAGCTGTTTAAAGGCACAGTCAATTTAGTGTATGTAAACTTCTGACCCACTGGAATTGTGATACAGTGAATTATAAGTGAAATAATCTGTCTGTAAACAATTGTTGGAAAAAGTACTTGTGTCATGCACAAAGTAGATGTCCTACCTGACTTGCCAAAGCTATAGTTTGTTAACAAGACATTTGTGGAGTGGTTGAAAAACGAGTTTTAATGACTCCAACCTAAGTGTATGTGATCTTCTGACTTCAACTGTACGTGCACATACTATATTGTTGAAACAATTGATTTTCAGGACAAACTCTCTTAAAATGAATGATCAAAACAAAACCTGGATGCAAATATTATTATATTTCATGAATCACTTACATTTTTGTTCAATATAGGGAAAATGCTACATTTCCTAGAATGCATTAGTTTAACCCTCAAGTTGACCCTGAGGCCTTCAAAAAGAAGCCAAACAAGCCAAATCATTAGTGGAAATATAATTGGCTATTCTATACACTAAGGTTAAAAGAATATATGAACGTTGTTTCCAGAGAAAAGTGATATTCTTTGGTATTTGGAATTGTGACCTCTCAGATTCAATGAAACACTCATGTTCTATGACTGAGTGGAATTGATTTGAAATGTACTGAATTAAATCATATTTAATGTCACTCAAACTCAAATTCTAATTGTACATAATGTGGGGGTGTCCAATTCAATTAACAAATGTATAATTTAGACTCCTGAGTTGAATGCGAGCCAATTCCAAACTTCTAAATTTAGCCAAACCCTGGTATATAATGTCAAATACAAGTAAACTCAAACCACTCAGACTTTATCACTTGTTCTTCCTTCAATTGATGTGCCACTGTATAACTGTTTCATTCCATTCTCTCTCTCTCTCTCTCTCTCTCCTCTCCTCTCCTCTCCTCTCCTCTCCTCTCCTCTCCTCTCCTCTCCTCTCCTCTCCTCTCCTCTCAGGTGCTAGTAGACCTGAGCTCACTTAACGTTCGGGGTTTGTACGAGGCACGGGTCAAGGCGGTGGTGGGGGGTCGACCTCTGACCTTTTACAGCCTGGTGGGTTTGGAGAACGGGTCCTTCTACCGTAGCATGCCACGCATCATCGCTCTGGCGCTGGGCGCTCTCAAAACGTAAACACTATCAACAACAGAACAAACACACGTCAAAGACTCAGTGAAGAAGTGTTCTGGAGTCAGCTTGTGGCGGCAGAGACCATAGACATTATCTGCTGGGGAAATGAACCCAGAAGTGACCAGGAGACTGGAGACTACTCATTCAGATGGGAGGAGAGAGGGCAGGCGGTGGGCATTCTAGGAGACCTAAACATAATATACACACACACACACACACACACACATAGAGCTGCCATATCTGTGTCAGTATATCACCTGATTCTCTCAAAGCAACTCTGCTTGTACTATCTGAAGAACACAGACAGGAGTGGGACATTGCAATATGACATAATTTCAGCCCACTGGAGTGCCTGACCTCTGACCTCTATCTGTACACACAGCCTTGAATGTATGCCTTGCAACCAACCGTTCATGGAGATATCTAAATAAGTTATTCAAAAATGTCTGTCTTTTGAAAACAGTCCTAAAGCATTGATTGTACATGCTGTACGTTGGTATCTTCGTTTTGCTATATTTATTTGTATAGAGAGACATGCTTTGTATTTTTGTAAAAAATCTCAGTAAAATGATTATCCCATCTTCTGTGCTTGGTGATACAGTATGCTGTAAGGTATTGTGAAGTGGTGAAACAGAATGCTGTAAGGTAATGTGAAGTGGTGATACAGTATGCTGTAAGGTAATGTGAAGTGGTGATACAGTATGCTGTAAGGTAATGTGAAGTGGTGATACAGTATGCTGTAAGGTAATGTGAAGTGGTGATACAGTATGCTGTAAGGTAATGTGAAGTGGTGAAACAGTATGCTGTAAGGTAATGTGAAGTGGTGATGCTGTAAGGTAATGTGAAGTGGTGATGCTGTAAGGTAATGTGAAGTGGTGATACAGTATGCTGTAAGGTAATGTGAAGTGGTGATACAGTATGCTGTAAGGTAATGTGAAGTGGTGATACAGTATGCTGTAAGGTAATGTGAAGTGGTGATACAGTATGCTGTAAGGTAATGTGAAGTGGTGATACAGTATGCTGTAAGGTAATGTGAAGTGGTGATGCTGTAAGGTAATGTGAAGTGGTGATACAGTATGCTGTAAGGTAATGTGAAGTGGTGATGCTGTAAGGTAATGTGAAGTGGTGATACAGTATGCTGTAAGGTAATGTGAGGTGGTGATACAGTATGCTGTAAGGTAATGTGAAGTGGTGATGCTGTAAGGTAATGTGAAGTGGTGATATAGTATGCTGTAAGGTAATGTGAAGTGGTGATACAGAATGCTGTAAGGTAATGTGAAGTGGTGATACAGTATGCTGTAAGGTAATGTGAAGTGGTGATACAGTATGCTGTAAGGTAATGTGGAGTGGTGATACAGTATGCTGTAAGGTAATGTGAAGTGGTGATACAGTATGCTGTAAGGTAATGTGAAGTGGTGATATAGTATGCTGTAAGGTAATGTGAAGTGGTGATACAGAATGCTGTAAGGTAATGTGAAGTGGTGATACAGTATGCTGTAAGGTAATGTGAAGTGGTGATATAGTATGCTGTAAGGTAATGTGAAGTGGTGATATAGTATGCTGTAAGGTCATGTGAAGTGGTGATACAGTATGCTGTAAGGTAATGTGAGGTGGTGATACAGTATGCTGTAAGGTAATGTGAAGTGGTGATACAGTATGCTGTAAGGTAATGTGAAGTGGTGATACAGTATGCTGTAAGGTCATGTGAAGTGCACTTCAGTGAACGCTTGTCCTCGTTTCAACTCTGATCTCATTCATTTATAAATTATTTTTAAAAATCTATCAATTAATCAATCATGGTCCTTCTTAATTCAACCTCAAATAAGAGGTTGAATCAAGGTCTCATTTGTTTTGTCCATCGTCTACAGTGGACCAGAATAAGCATAATGTTGACTCTTTAACATTAGCTTTCCTGTCAACACAGCAGCTGCTGTGATCCAGGCTGGAGGAATGATAGGGGGAAGGGAACCATCAACCCCCTACCCCTCATCTCCATAGCCCTTATCCCTATTCCCAGACCCTGGTCATAGATATGGGATTGTCTTTCAGGTCTGACATGATTTGGATGGTTTGTATACACACTATCAACAAACAATTGGCTTGATCTACCAGAAACAACTGCAGCTGTGTTGACAGACCTACAGTTCACAGATCAGATCTCACCCTGATAAGAAAAGTTATTTGGGTGATGATGGTGGTCAGAGTTGGGGAAAAGAAGGGAATGTCTGTCTCAGACTAGCTTTTGTGAAGAAGTTGACTCAGGGTTCAAAATGGAAGTTGAGCCATTCAAGATTCAACTAGTCATCTATTATGAAGACCATAATTATTGAATCAGATCTATTGAAGCTGGGCTGAGGAAAAAAGCCTGCACACACTACAGATCCTATGCCCATCACTGCCCCAGAGGGAAAGCATGAGAAGTATGGGGCTCCTAAAAAGAGCTAGCTAGGCCCTGGTTGGGACTCGGGAGAAGGGAGAATAGGCAACAGGGCAACAGCTGTCTAAACGTACTGTAAGCCTATACATCTGTTCCACAACATCAAGTTATCCACCCAGCCTAGCTAGCCTACAGTTTCTTTCATATGGCATTAGAGGGCTTTGGCCTCAAGGTTTGGATCTGAGCTGAGACTTTCGACAGTGGGATCTCTTAAAATGAATAATCACATGATGACAGTGTAAAGTCAGTAGTTGTTCAGCTTACATCAGACGTTAAGAGGTCTGACATGTTGTTATTATATTATGTCAGCGTTACATCAGACGTTAAGAGGTCTGTCATGTTGTTATTATATTATGTCAGCGTTCTCCAAACTCCAGTGCACATTTTGTTTTTCACCCTTGCTCTATACTGCTGATTCAAATAATTAAAGCTTGATGATGAGTTGGTTGTTGGAATCAGCTGTGTAGTGCTAGGGCAAAAAAGTAAATGTTTGTGGTCCCCAGGACTGAGTTTGAGGACCGCTGTACTATATCATATTATGAGTGTTATGTGCTATAAACCAGTAGAATAATGATTTTTCTTGCTGATGCCATATCAGTCCTGAAATCTGGAAATCAATGCAAAACTGCAATAATATATTCTAAGAAGTGGTAAATACACATATAGGACGATGGCGAAAATGTTTTGTCTGGCCAACAGACTGACAGACACACATCACAGACACCAGAGCAAATGCTCTCCATGCCAGTAAGCAAAGCTATTATCACTAAATCATTCCAAATATGTCCCATACATAAACGATCTCCCTAGGGACTCTGTAAACTGAGCCTGGCTGTGAATTACAGGAGCAATATTAGAGGAATTTTTCCATCAGGGTGCGAGTTGCTGTTTCCTCATGATGGCAAGCAGCTGTCGCCTCATGACAGCTAGTTGCTGTTGCCTCATGACGGCTAGCTGCTGTCGGTCGCCTCATGACGGCTAGTTGCTGTCGCCTCATGACGGCTACTTGCTGTCACCTCATGATGGCTAGCTGCTGTCGCCTCATGACGGCTAGTTGCTGTCATCTCATTACGGCTACAGTAGTTGCTGTCACCTCAAGACGGCTAGCTGCTGTCGGTCGCCTCATGATGGCTAGTTGCTGTCGCCACATGACGGCTAGCTGCTGTCGCCTCATGACGGCTAATTGCTGTTGCCTCCTGACGGCTAGCTGCTGTCGGTCGCCTCATGACGGCTACTTGCTGTCGCCTCATGATGGCTAGCTGCTGTCATCTCATGACGGCTACAGTAGTTGCTGTCGCCTCATGACGGATAGCTGATGTCGGACGCCTCATGACGGCTAGTTGCTGTCGGCTCATGACAGCTAGCTGCTGTCGCCTCATGACTGCTAGTTGCTGTCGGTCGCCTCATGACGGCTAGCTGCTGTCGCCTCATGACGGCTAGCTGTTGTCGGTCGCCTCATGACGGCTAGCTGCTGTCGCCTCATGACGGCTACTTGCTGTCGCCTCATGACGGCTAGCTGCTGTCGGTCGCCTCATGACGGCTAGTTGCTGTCACCTCATGACGGCTAGCTGCTGTCGCCTCATGACGGCTAGTTGTGTCGCCTCATGGCTAGCTGCTGTCATCTCATGACGGCTAATTGCTGTTGCCTCATGACTGCTAGCTGCTGTCGGTCGCCTCATGATGGCTAGTTGCTGTCACCTCATGACGGCTACTTGCTGTCACCTCATGACGGCTAGTTGCTGTCATCTCATGACGGCTACAGTAGTTGCTGTCACCTCATGACGGCTAGCTGCTGTCGGTCGCCTCATGACGGCTAGTTGCTGTCGCCTCATGACGGCTAGTTGCTGTCGCTTCATGACAGCTAGCTGCTGTCGCCTCATGACTGCTAGTTGCTGTCGCCTCATGGCTAGCTGCTGTCATCTCATGACGGCTACAGTAGTTTCTGACACCTCATGATGGCTAGCTGCTGTCGGTCGTCTCATGACGGCAAGTTGCTGTCGCCACATGATGGCTAGCTGCTGGCGACTCATGACGGCTAGTTGCTGTAATCTCATGACGGCTAGCTGCTGTCGGTCGCCTCATGACGGCTAGTTGCTGTCACCTCATGACGGCTAGCTGCTGTCGCCTCATGACGGCTAGTTGTGTCGCCTCATGGCTAGCTGCTGTCATCTCATGACGGCTAATTGCTGTTGCCTCATGACTGCTAGCTGCTGTCGGTCGCCTCATGATGGCTACTTGCTGTCACCTCATGACGGCTAGTTGCTGTCATCTCATGACGGCTACAGTAGTTGCTGTCACCTCATGATGGCTAGCTGCTGTCGGTCGCCTCATGACGGCTAGTTGCTGTCGCCTCATGACGGCTAGTTGCTGTCGCTTCATGACAGCTAGCTGCTGTCGCCTCATGACTGCTAGTTGCTGTCGCCTCATGGCTAGCTGCTGTCATCTCATGACGGCTACAGTAGTTTCTGACACCTCATGATGGCTAGCTGCTGTCGGTCGTCTCATGACGGCAAGTTGCTGTCGCCACATGATGGCTAGCTGCTGGCGACTCATGACGGCTAGTTGCTGTAATCTCATGACGGCTACAGTAGTTGCTGTCGCCTCATGACGGATAGCTGCTGTCGGACGCCTCATGACGGCTAGTTGCTTTCGGCTCATGACAGCTAGCTGCTGTCGCCTCATGACTGCTAGTTGCTGTCGCCTCATGGCTAGCTGCTGGCGACTCATGACGGCTAGTTGCTGTAATCTCATGACGGCTACAGTAGTTGCTGACACCTCATGATGGCTAGCTGCTGTCGGTCGCCTCATGACGGCTAGTTGCTGTCGCCACATGATGGCTAGCTGTTGGCGACTCATGACTGCTAGTTGCTATAATCTCATGACGGCTACAGTAGTTGCTGTCGGCTCATGACAGCTAGCTGCTGTCGCCTCATGATGGCTAGTTGCTGTCACCTCATGATGGCTAGTTGCTGTCGCCTCATGATGGCTAGCTGCTGTCGCCTCATGAAGGCAAGTTGCTGTCACCTCATGACAGCTAGTTGCTGTTGTCTCATGATGGCTAGCTGCTGTCATCTCATGACGGCTACAGTAGTTGCTGACACCTCATGAGGGCTAGCTGCTGTCGGTCGCCTCATGACGGTTAGTTGCTGTCACCTCATGACAGCTAGCTGCTGTTGCCTCATGATGGCTAGCTGCTGTTGCCTCATGATGGCTAGTTGCTATCGGTCGCCTCATGATGCCTAGGTGCTATCAGTTTTTCCTAGCCACCGTGCCCCCACGTTGACCTCTATATCATAGTTTCATCGGGGTGCCCCCACATTGACCTCTATATCATAGTTTCATCAGGGTGCCCCCACGTTGACCTCTATATCATAGTTTCATCAGGGTGCCCCCACGTTGACCTCTATATTGTAGTTTCATCAGGGTGCCCCCACGTTGACCTCTATATCATAGTTTCATCAGGGTGCCCCCACGTTGACCTCTATATTGTAGTTTCATCAGGGTGCCCCCACGTCGACCACTATATCATAGTTTCATCAGGGTGCCCCCACGTTGACCTCTATATTGTAGTTTCATCAGGGTGCCCCCACGTCGACCACTATATCATAGTTTCATCAGGGTGGCCCCACGTGGACCTCTATATCGTAGTTTCATCGGGGTGCCCCCACGTTGACCTCTATATCGTAGTTTCATCAGGATGCCCCCACGTTGACCTCTATATCGTAGTTTCATCAGGGTTCCCCTATGTTGACCTCTATGTCGTAGTTTCATCAGGGTGCCCCCACGTTGACCTCTATATCGTAGTTTCATCAGGGTTCCCCTATGTTGACCTCTATGTCGTAGTTTCATCAGGGTTCCCCTATGTTGACCTCTATATCGTAGTTTCATCAGGATGCCCCCACGTTGACCTCTATATCGCCGTATCTTTCTCTTCCGAGTTTTCGGGATGAGGGCCTGGTCCGGGGTGAGCAGTACATCCTGTGCCTCGGAATCTTTGAAGTGGAAATCTTCATACAAATCGAGGTTAGTGATCGCTGTTCTTTTCGGTCATAGGAACCGATGGCGATAACATTATGTACAAAAAAAGTTACGATCAGTGTAAAAAAACACAACATTAAATAATGGGTAAGGAGCACGTAAAAGGGTCGCTACACATTCCAGTGCCGTGTGTGTGTGTGTGTGTGTGTGTGTGTGTGTGTTTTTTGTGCGTGCGTGCGTGCGTGCGTGCGTGCATGCGTTGTGACAGCTGACAATGCAGTCCTGGGTTGGACAGTAGGAGTGTAGCGCTCCAGAAATACTTTTAGGGCCATAAGACAGTAAACCCTCCCCTGAAACTGACACAACCCTGACCACCTCACACACACACACACACACACACACACACACACACACACACACACACACACACACACACACCACACATCACCCCTCATCCCTTGTCCAGGTGGCAGCCAAACCTAAAGAGTAGTGTCGGTGTGAAACAATAATCTCAGTCCCAGAGATGGAGGCAGGATCTCAACGCTTTCTACCACTCGGTCTATGGATATTTCTCTTAATCTTCACTACTGGTAAGAATGTTAGCTTACACTTTACTGTATAAGCATGGCTAGTTTCTAGAGGTATTTCAATTGGTATTTTATTGGTATTTGGTGGAATGTCAGGGTATGGGATGGGTAGCTTATACAGGCTTTCTGAGCGGTTGGCAGAAGCATTATGACGATGAGTTTAAAGCTTTATACATACACTTCAAAATGGCACAAATGTTTTGCATGATTTAAAAGTGTCCCTAAGAGAACAGAATAAACAATTAAAAACAGTTTAGCTTTTTTTGTATGATCAAAAAAAAAAAAGGCCCTTAGGGAAACTGTCTTTTGATTAAAAACTTCTTAAGCCGAGGCCTCCCGCTAGCGGGACAACTTCCGGGTGAAACTGGAGGGTGCGCAATTCAAATAAATTATCATAAAAATTATGGATATTAAACATTTAGGTACATACAAGTGTCTTATATCGGTTGAAAGCTTAAACTATTGTTTAATTTAACAGTACCGTCCGATTTACAGTATCTATTACAGCGAAAGCATGCCATGCAATTGTTTGAGGATGGCGCCCCACATCAAAATATTTTTACACCGGCACAGGTTTGATAAATTCACAAATAGAGATAAAATATTCACGTACTTTTGGAATATCTTCCTCTGATTTGTCATCCAAAGTGTCCCAGCTATAACATGTAGTGTTGTTTTGTTAGATAAAAAAAAGTCTGTTTAGTTGGCGCCATCGATTTGAGTAATCCAATCGTTCAACATGCAGAAAAAGTAATCAAAAAATCTACCACTAAACTTTGTTTCAACAAGTCAAAATACGTTTCTATTTACTCATCAGATACCTTAAAATGTAATCAAACTATAATATTTCCTACGGAAAGAAGTATGTACAATAGGAAACTGATTTTAGCAGGTGCGTCTTGTCTTCATGGCGTGCCCAAATACAAATTTCCAAGACTGTGTCCCTGTACTAAAACTGATATTTCTTATTCGTTTTGGAAGTTACAAGCCTGAACATAGACTGCTGACCCCCTGTGGAAACCATAGGAATTGCATCCTGGGAGCTAGAATTCAGTATGCCCCTATACTTTCCATTGTAAGAGCACGGTCTCTCAAAAAATTTAAATTCTGGTTGGTTTTTCTTTGGATTTTTTATTGTGTTATATTCTCCTACATTATTTTACAAAGTTCTACAAACTTCAAAGTGTTTTCTTTCCAATGGTACCAATTACAGTGCCTCAGGCTTCAAACATAAACATATAAAACTGTATTTTTTTGTGAAGAATCAACAACAAGTGGGACACAATCATGAAGTGGAACGACATTTATTGGATTTTTACAAACTTTTTTAACAAATCAAAAACTGAAAAATTGGGCGTGCAAAATTATTCAGCCCCTTTACTTTCAGTGCAGGAAACTCTCTCCAGAAGTTCAGTGAGGATCTCTGAATGATCCAATGTTGACCTAAATGACTAATGATGATAAATACAATCCACCTGTGTGTAATCAAGTCTCCGTATAAATGCACCTGCACTGTGATAGTCTCAGAGGTCCGTTAAAAGCGCAGAGAGCATCATGAAGAACAAGGAACACACCAGGCAGGTCCGAGATACTGTTGTGAAGAAGTTTAAAGCCAGATTTGGATACAAAAAGATTTCCCAAGCTTTAAACATCCCAAGGAGCACTGTGCAAGCGATAATATTGAAATGGAAGGAGTATCAGACCACTGCAAATCTACCAAGACCTGGCCGTCCCTCTAAACTTTCAGCTCATACAAGGAGAAGACTGATCAGAGATGCAGCCAAGAGGCCCATGATCACTCTGGATGAACTGCAAAGATCTACAGCTGAGGTGGGAGACTCTGTCCATAGGACAACAATCAGTCGTATATTGCACAAATCTGGCCTTTATGGAAGAGTGGCAAGAAGAAAGCCATTTCTTAAAGATATCCATAAAAAGTGTTGTTTAAAGTTTGCCACAAGCCACCTGGGAGACACACCAAACATGTGGAAGAAGGTGCTCTGGTCAGATGAAACCAAAATGGAACTTTTTGGCAACAATGCAAAACGTTATATTTGGCGTAAAAGCAACACAGCTCATCACCCTGAACACACCATCCCCACTGTCAAACATGGTGGTGGCAGCATCGTGGTTGGGCCTGCTTTTCTTCAGCAGGGACAGGGAAGATGTTTAAAATTGATGGGAAGATGGATGGAGCCAAATACAGGACCATTCTGGATGGAGTCTGCAGAAGACCTGAGACTGGGACGGAGATTTGTCTTCCAACAAGACAATGATCCAAAACATAAAGCAAAATCTACAATGGAATGGTTCAAAAATAAACATATCCAGGTGTTAGAATGGCCAAGTCAAAGTCCAGACCTGAATCCAATCGAGAATCTGTGGAAAGAACTGAAAACTGCTGTTCACAAATGCTCTCCATCCAACCTCACTGAGCTCGAGCTGTTTTGCAAGGAGGAATGGGAAAAAATTTCAGTCTCTCGATGTGCAAAACTGATAGAGACATACCCCAAGCGACTTACAGCTGTAATCGCAGCAAAAGGTGACGCTACAAAGTATTAACTTAAGGGGGCTGAATAATTTTGCACGCCCAATTTTTCAGTTTTTGATTTGTTAAAAAAGTTTGAAATATCCAATAAATGTCGTTCCACTTCATGATTGTGTCCCACTTGTTGTTGATTCTTCACAAAAAAATAAAGTTTTATATCTTTATGTTTGAAGCCTGAAATGTGGCAAAAGGTCGCAAAGTTCAAGGGGGCCGAATACTTTCGCAAGGCACTGTATATGCGTATCCTGGCATATCTTGACAATGTTTGTGTTTTATGTCTTTGAAGCTGGAATAAAATACATATTTTAGCTGTTTGTTCATAACGTTGAAAGAATAATTTGCTGCAGGAAATTTGCTACCAGATGGTGAAGTGGGATTCATCACTCCAGAGAACACGTTTCCACTTCTCCAGAGTCCAATGGCGTCGAGCTTTACACCAGCCGACGCTTGCATTGCTCTGCCATGGAAACTCATTTAATGAAGCTCCCGACTAACAGTTCTTGTGCTGATGTTGCTTCCAGTGGCAGTTTGAAACTCGGTAGTGAGTCTTGCAACCGAGGACAGGTGATTTTTACATGCCACGCACTCGGCTGTCCCGTACTGTGAGCTTGAGGGGCCTACCACTTTGGGGATGAGCCGTTGGTGCTCCTAGACATGTCCACTTCACAATAACAACATTTACAGTTGACCGGGGAAGCTCTAGAAGGGCAGAAATTTGACGAACTGACTTGTTGGAAAGGTGGCATCCTGTGATGGTGCCACATTGAAAGCCACTGAGCTCTTCAGTAAGGCCATTATCCTGCCAATGGTTGTCTATGTAGATTGCATGGCTGTGTGCTTCATTTTATACAAAAGCTGAATCCACTCATTTGAAGGGGTGTCCGCATGTTTTTGTATATATCATGTAGTTTTAGCTGACATCCAACCTTGTGTGTTCCCCTATTGAAGTATTAATAACTCACTCTATCTCCCTCCATCTCACCCTATCTCCTTCTATCTCCATCTATCTCACCTTATCTCCCTCTATCTCACTATTTGTCTCTCTCACTGTAACCCACTTGGTGTCTCTCATTGTATCTCACCATGTGTCTCTCTCTATCTCACTCAATCATTTTGTCTCTGATGGTATCTCAGCAGTAGCAGGGGTGAACCTGGAGGGGGAGCTGTTCAAGGACCTGATGAGAGGCTACAACAAGAACGTCCGGCCCATGGAGAAGAGTGGTGACATCACACAGGTCACCGTCAAGATGACCCTCACCAACCTTATTTCCCTGGTCAGTGTGTGTGTGTGTGTGTGTGTGTGTGTGTGTGTGTGTGTGTGTGTGTGTGTGTGTGTGTGTGTGTGTGTGTGTGTGTGTGTGTGTGTGTGTGTGTGTGTGTGTAATCATCTTGCTTTCCATCCCTAGAATGAAAAGGAAGAAGCCCTTACAACCAGCGTCTGGATTGAAATGGTAAAATCCCTTGTTGACTCAGGTTAAACACTCACACAGTGGCTTAGTACCACACCATGTCACTCAACTCTTTGTCTTCGTTTCCTTTCATATTATATTTGTTATCTGCTTTTTCCATTGTCAGAAATGGTGTGACTACAGGCTGAGGTGGGACCAATCTCCCAGGTCTATCCTGTACGGAAACCTCACCTCCCAGATGAGGATCCCATCCAAGAGCATCTGGCTGCCTGACATCATCCTGGAGAACAAGTGAGTCTAGAAAGCATGACGTAAAATCATCACTTAACGTGCTGGCCAAGGGAACACTGCAGATTCATGATAACGGCATCCATGTTAGGACAAAACATGTGATCCCATACATAACCTCCCTCCTTTCTCTCTCTCTCTCTCCAAAGTGTAGACGGAAAGTTTGAGATAGCCATGTACTGTAATGCCCTGGTGTCTCCTGGTGGCTGTGTGTACTGGCTGCCTCCTGCCATCTATCGCAGCGCCTGCTCCATCACCGTCAACTACTTCCCCTTCGACTGGCAGAACTGCACCATGGTGTTCCGGTATGGGCGTCACAGTCACACACACCCCACTAATGACTAATCTCAACTGAATATAACCACCAGCTGCAGGTAGCCTAGCGGTTAAGAGCGTTGGGCCAGTTACCTGAAAAGGTTGCTGGTTCGAATCCCCAAGACGGAAAATGTCGTTCTGCCCTTGAGCAAGGCAGTTAACCCCCTGACAACAACTGCTTCCAGGGTGCTAATGATGTTGATTAAGGCAGCCCCAACACCTCTTTTGATTCAGTGGGTTTGGGTTAAATGCAGACTAGACATTTTGGTTGCAACTGACTAGTTCGCCCTGAACCTCCCTGAGTAGAGGCTGGATTCAATCCGCATCGCAAAGCTCTGTTAAAATGTAAAGTTCATTTCCGATTCTGCTGACACATGCAGAATTGACTGTGAATGCAGTCTCTGTGAATGCAGTCTCTGTGAACGCAGTCTCTGTGGACGCAGTCTCTGTGAACGCAGTCTCTGTGAATGCAGTCTCTGTGAATGCAGTCTCTGTGAATGCAGTCTCTGTGAATGCAGTCTCTGTGAATGCAGTCTCTGTGAATGCAGTCTCTGTGAACGCAGTCTCTGTGAATGCAGTCTCTGTGAATGCAGTCTCTGTGAACGCAGGAACATTGCCTTTAAATTTCAGTCGAGCTATAACATGGATCTTCCACAATAGTGATTTAATCTAACCCAAAGTGTACGCAAAATGGTCTGGGAAACCAATCAATTAAACCACAAATATAAAAAAAAACATCAAGTTAGTCAATATGAGACGCAGCTTATTGGTGTGTCACTGGAGTGTGTTCTGTGTTTTTAGTTTCACGGTTATGGACGACTGTTTCCTCTATCCCTGTGTTCAGTTCCCAGACCTACAACGCTAACGAGATAGAACTAGTTCTCACAGAGGAGGACAACCAGCCTGTGGAGTGGGTGGTGATCGACCCCGAGGCTTTTACTGGTATTGTAGTAACCCTACGCCGCAAACACCTTGATTGATTTATGTTTTGTTTTTTTGTGAGCGTATGAAAAATACAAGGAACATTAGGGAACAGAGGATAACATGAGAGCATTTTACAACAAGACCAAAAAATGTTCATAGAATCGTCAATAAACGTTCAATTCAATTTGGGTTCTGTTTCTTAAAAACAAATACAAAGTTATTGCATCATCTGGGAACTGAAGAGGATTTAAAACCTTCTCTTGTTCTCTTGTTCTCTCGTTATCTCATTCTAGACAGAATTGGATAATGTTCTAGGCAGCATACATGGGAGCCATGACACTATCCATATTAACTCTGGCTCTCGTCTGTTGTCAGAGAATGGGGAGTGGATCATCAAACACAGGCCTGCTAAGAAGATGATTAACCAGCGCTACACTAAAGATGAGTTAGAGTACCAGGAAGTTGTGTTCTTCCTGATGATCCAGAGGAAACCTCTGTTCTACGTCATCAACATCATCGTTCCCTGTGTCCTCATCTCATCCCTGGGCCTGCTCGTCTACTTCCTGCCTGCCAAAGGTGACGACTGCATGGACACACACACACACACACACACACACACACACACCCACACACGGACGCATACACATGTACACGCGTATGCACACCCACGTTCACGCACACACACGTTCATGCACAAACACACACACGCACGCACACACGCACACACACGCGCGCACACACGCACACACACACACTCACATACTCACTGTCCGCACTCAAGACATTCACCTATCCTACCCGGTAACACACTAAGACACCTATAGATGCTTGTGAAACCCAGTACATACAGTATGATGAACTGCATGTCGCTCCGCATAAGAGCTGCTAAATTACTGAAATATCAATATCAATGTAAATGTAAAATATCAATGTAAATGTAGACTCTCTGTGCTTGTGATCTGATGTTGGTTTTGGTCAGCTGGGGGTCAGAAGTGCACCGTGTCCATCATGATTCTCCTGGCCCAGACTGTCTTCCTCATCCTCATAGCCAACAAGGTCCCAGAAACCTCCCAGACTGTTCCTCTTATCGGAAAGTAGGACCACTTTAATATCATTTACTTACACTATATTTTACTGCTTCCCTTTAAGTAAAATTTAAAAATGTCTTCAACTACCTAAAAAATACGTATAAAGAGCGGAAGCAAGTCACACAATTTTCTTAATGGAAAACAACCTTCTAGTTCTAATATGTTATTCTAATATGTTATTCTAGAAGTAGCCATTGGTCGAAGTCGATAAAAAGAAAGGAAATTCACACAATGCCTACTGTACTTTACCCATGCTCTACCAAGGTTTTCCAGCACACAGCTTTGACCTGCTACAGTAGCTATGTTGGTATTGTAATTCAAACTATGTGTAAGCAGGTTGTTTAGGATTCAAACCTTCTCAAACTGCTTAACTCATACTCTTAGAGGAGATGTTCCCACAATAATATGATTTGTACCACATACAAGGCAGAGTATTGGATTCTTCCCACATCACACTAAGACATTACCCCATTTCACTACCTTTTCAATATTTTTTTTATTATATCAAAGCTGGTTCATATAGACCATCATATTTGATTGAGTGAGCTGTTTTGTCTTGTAGTAATGTGGTGCCTGCCTGTATTTCCTTAAATCTTTATTTTTGCAAAAAATGTCAAAATATTTAATAACGTATTTTTTTGTCAGTAGGTGTCCAACATAACAACAGGTCACTTATATAGAGGTCTGTAACATAGATCTATAGAGCCTGTCTGCAGTCCTGACTTCTGTAACCCTTAGCTTTAATGGCTTCATGTGTTTTGTAGGTACCTGATGTTTGTCATGTCCGTGACCACCATCATAGTAATGAACTGTGTCATCGTGCTGAACCTGTCTCTAAGATCCCCCAATACACACATCATGAACAATAAAGTCAGGAAGGTAAGACTGTAAAACTGTGGCCAACAAGTTTGGCAGAAGCGTCCCACGCCTCTAATGTGGTTGTGTATGGTCCTCTGCATTACCGGATGGCTTGTTAGGCCATAGTTTGGCTGATCTGGACTGGTAGTGTTGACCAGGGTTGACCAGGGATGGGGTCATGGGGTCAATTCAGGAATTAAACTGAAATTCTAATTCACTAATAGATTTTTAAAAATCTAATTTGAATGATGTATCAATAAACTAAGGACAAGTAATCTATGTATATATATAAATAGACTTCCTGAATTGAGTATCTTCCATTATATTTAAGTTTTGGTAATTTAGCAGACGCTCTTATCCAGAGCCACTTACAGGAGCAATTGGGTTTATGTGCCTTGCTCAAGGGCACATCAAAAGTTTATGCTAGGGGATTCGAACCAGCGACCTTTCGTTATTGGCCCAATGCTCTTAACCGCTAGGCTACCTAACCCAACTCTGATGTTGACCTTTGACCCTTGACAATGTTGACCTCAGGTCCTGCTGAACATCCTGCCTCGGCTGCTGAGGATGCAGATGCGACCGTGGACACCGTCTGAGGACTGTGACCTCAGTGATGGAACCGGTAATGGTCACAGTCACAGTACCGACAGTGGGAGTAACATATTCCTAGTCCCCGGCCGGCGGCGCAGCTCCCTAGGACTCATCATCAAGGCAGAGGAATACGTCATGAAGACGGCCCGGTCTGAACTCATGTTCTCCAGGCTCAGAGAGAGAGACGGCCTCATGAAATCTGCACTGGAGAAGATCTGTGAGTAGGGTTACACATAGAATATTACAGTGGGAATTGATGGGATTTTTTGTTCACACTGTACTTACCCTCCACTTAGGATAAGGATAAGGGTTAGGATAAGGGTTAGGGTTGAACCAGCAGCTGGACATGAAGCTAGGGTTAGGGTTGAACCAGCAGCTGGACATGAGGCTAGGGTTAGGGTTGAACCAGCAGCTGGACATGAAGCTAGGGATAGGTTTGAACCAGCAGCTGGACATAAGGCTATGGATAGGTTTGAACCAGCAGCTGGACATGAGGCTAGGGTTAGGTTTGAACCAGCAGCTGGACATGAAGCTAGGGATAGGTTTGAACCAGCAGCTGGACATGAGGCTAGGGTTAGGGTTGAACCAGCAGCTGGACATGAGGCTAGGGATAGGGTTGAACCAGCAGCTGGACATGAGGCTAGGGTTAGGGTTGAACCAGCAGCTGGACATGAGGCTAGGGTTAGGGTTGAACCAGCAGCTGGACATGAGGCTAGGGTTAGGGTTGAACCAGCAGCTGGACATGAGGCTAGGGTTAGGGTTGAACCAGCAGCTGGACATGAGGCTAGGGTTAGGGTTGAACCAGCAGCTGGACATGAGGCTAGGGTTAGGGTTGAACCAGCAGCTGGACATGAGGCTAGGGTTAGGGTTGAACCAGCAGCTGGACATGAGGCTAGGGTTAGGGTTGAACCAGCAGCTGGACATGAGGCTAGGGATAGGTTTGAACCAGCAGCTGGACATGAGGCTAGGGATAGGTTTGAACCAGCAGCTGGACATGAGGCTAGGGATAGGTTTGAACCAGCAGCTGGACATGAGGCTAGGGATAGGTTTGAACCAGCAGCTGGACATGAGGCTAGGGTTAGGGTTGAACCAGCAGCTGGACATGAGGCTAGGGATAGGTTTGAACCAGCAGCTGGACATGAGGCTAGGGATAGGGTTGAACCAGCAGCTGGACATGAGGCTAGGGATAGGTTTGAACCAGCAGCTGGACATGAGGCTAGGGTTAGGGTTGAACCAGCAGCTGGACATGAGGCTAGGGATAGGTTTGAACCAGCAGCTGGACATGAGGCTAGGGATAGGGTTGAACCAGCAGCTGGACATGAGGCTAGGGATAGGTTTGCTGCTGTAAGTACAGTGTAATTACACAATAATAAGGGCAGTGTAAAGTGTTACCATATTTTCAATCTTAGCTGCGAGAAAATTGCAAGAAATTTGTATAGGTTAATTCTCTGTTTTAACCTTTGACCCTAGATAACAGTCTTGAGGGGAGTACGGCACAAGACCTGGGGACCAGCCTGGCGCAGGCCTCACCGGAGGTACGCCAGTGTGTGGAATCCTGCAAACATATTGCCAAGAGTGCCAGGCAACAAAACAACTTTGAGAGTGTGAGTCTCCCAAATGTGTTTCACCCACCTGGGTGATGCACAGTTACCATTTTGTGCCAGAACATTACTGAAAGGAAACTGATTTCCCAACATTTAGAGTGAGTCTCCCCTCTGACCTGTACCTCTGATGCCACAACAGGAGAATGAGGAGTGGTTCCTGGTTGGCCGGGTGATTGACAGGGTGTGCTTCATCGCCATGGCGCTGTCGTTCTTCATGGGCACCATCGGAATCTTCCTGATGGGGCATTTCAACCAGCCCCCCTCCGTACCTTTCCCTGGTGATCCCAGGAAGTACCTTCCTCCGTTAGGGAATAACATCACCGATCCCACTGGGAATGACACTGGTGAAAATCTACTGGGTTGAGAAATGTCCATAAACCAGGAAGAGGTCTGAAAATGGCCCTAGAAAGGAATGGGTTTTAGCACAGGTTATTGTGGCTGCAGAAAGCTTTGAGAGATCTTTGATTATGTATGTATTGGTGGTCTGAGACTGAAACTAAACCATGTGGGTCTGTCACAGGTTTTGCAGTTTATGAGTTTGCTCATTCAGTGAGACAACAAAGATTTTGACAGTGGATTATAGATGTCCATACTAATTACAAAGGGATATGCTTGACCATACGCACTGATGCCTTATATGATATGTGTGTTTCAGAGAAATGGTTGAAGGGGGTATTTTTGAGTAATATGCTAAAGTTTTATCACACTGTTATGTTTACTTTCTTTAAGGCAACCCAACCCGGACTCAGAGGTAGACCTAATAAATGTAAATCTGGTACACTCCAATTAGTATGATATGCTACGTTTCTTAAGGTATGAATTCATTTGTGGATGTCCATCATCCATTTTATATATTATGTTACGAATTACAATTTGTACAATATGTTACGGATTTCAAAACATATATGTTACGAATTACAATTTGTTGTTACTAATATTAGCTAGGTGGCTAACGCTAACATTGGCTAGGTGGCAAATGTTAACGTTAGCTAGGTGGCTAATGTTAGCTAGGTGGCTATCGTTAGCTTGGCTAGGGGTTAGGGTTAAGGTTAGGATTAAAGTTAAGCTAACGTGCTACGTAGTTACACAGTAGCTAAAAGGTAGTAAGTAGTTGTAAAGATGCTAATTAGACAAAAGCTAAAGTTGTATGTGATAAGATTCAAACACACAACCTTTAGTTTGCTAGACCTTCGCATTATACGTCTACTCATCCACCCCGACCAACCATCCTACTTCAATCTTATGTAACCATACCGAACATAACATGTCATAATAATTTGAGTGTCCCGGATTTACATTTACTATGTTACGTCTAGTCTATGAGACCATGCTGGGCAACCATCATCCATCATGTTTTTTGTAAGATAGTTAATTTAGTTGTGATTTTGATATTAATCAGCAAACACAGTGTTCTCTTTTCCAGATTGATGATCATACACATGTTTTTTTTGTTTTGTTTGAAGATTAACTTTGTTTCATTAAAAGTAAAGGTATAGCAACTTTTGGTAGTATGGGTGTGAGAAAGAGTCGTCGTCCCCCCCTGTTTGAAAAACACAGCTGCTTGCTTGCTAGCCACTAACTTCAATCAAGAGATGCCAGGGAGTGGACCTCAGAGGGTATGTGCTTGACAAATGGCAACATTTAAAAAGCTGGAATTGTTTTAAGATGGTCATACCATGAATCATTTAGCTATTTGAGGACCCCTTTAGGTATAACATATACAGTTGAAGTCGGAAGTTTACATACACATAGGTTGGAGTCATTAAACCTCGTTTTTCAACCACTCCACAAATGTCTTGTTAACAAACTATAGTTTTGGCAAGTTGGTTAGGACATCTACTTTGTGCATGACACAAGTAATTTTTCCAACACTTGTTAACAGACAGATTATTTCACGTATACTTCACTGTATCACAATTCCAGTGGGTCAGAAGTTTACATACACAAAGTTGACTGTGCCTTTAAACAGCTTGGAAAATTCCCAAAAATGATGTCATGGCTGTTGTCATGGCTGTTGAACTCCACAAGTCTGGTTCATCCTTGGGAGCAATTTCCAAACAAAGGTACCACGTTAATCTGCACAAACAATAGTACGCAAGTATAAACACCATGGGACCACGCAACCGCCATACTGCTCAGGAAGGAGATGCGTTCTGTCTCCTAGAGATTAATGTACTTTGGTGCGAAAAGTGCAAATCAATCCCAGAACAACAGCAAAGGACCGTGTGAAGATGCTGGAGGAAACAGATACAAAAGTATCTATATCCACAGTAAAATTAGTCCAATATCGACATAACCTGAAAGGCCGCTCAGCAAGGAAGAAGCCACTGTTCCAAAACCGACATAAAAAAGACAGACTACGGTTTGCAACTGCACATGGGGACAACGATCGTACTTTTTGGCGAAATGTCCTCTGGTCTGATGAAACAAAAATATAACTGTTTTTCCATAATGACCATCGTTATGTTTGGAGGAAAATGGGGGAGGCTTGCAAGCCGAAGAACACCATCCAAACCATGAAGCACGGGGGTGGCAGCATCATGTTGTGGGGGTGCTTTGCTGTTGGAAGGATTGGTGCACTTCACAAAATAGATGGCATCATGAGCAAGGAAAATTATGTGGATATATATAGAAGCAATATCTCAAGACATCAGTCAGGAAGTTAAAGCTTGGTCGCAAATGGGTCTTCCAAATGGACAATGACCCCAAGCATACTTCCAAAGTTGTGGCAAAATGGCTTAAGGACAAAAAAGTCAAGGTATTGGAGTGGCCATGACAAAGCTCTGACCTCAATCCTATAGAAATTTTGTGGGCAGAACCGAAAAAGCGTGTGCTGCTCGAGGCCTACAAACCTGACTCAGTTACACCAGCTCTGTCAGGAGGAATGGGCCAAAATTCACCCAACTTATTGTGGGAAGCTTGTGGAAGGCTACCCGCAACGTTTGTCCCAAGTTAAACAATTTAAAGGCAATGCTACCAAATACTAATTGAGTGTATGTAAACTTCTGACCGACTGGGAATGTGATGAAAGAAACAAAAGCTTATATAAATCACTCTGCTATTATTCTGACATTTCACATTCTTAAAATAAATTGGTGATCCTAACTGACCTAAGACAGTGCATTTCTACTAGGATTAAATGTCAGGAATTGTGAAAAAACGAGTTTAAATGTATTTGGCTAATGTGTGTGTAAACTTCCGACTTCAACTGTACATGGGCATTAGACCCTAAGCAACTGTGTTGTATTCATTAGGGCACACCGTATCAAAACGTTTTGCATCTGAAAACGAAAATAATGTTTATTTTGGAACAGGCAGTCCCTCCCTGTTCCAATCTGTTTTCTTCAGTTTGGTGCCTAATGAATATGACCCTGGTATAACACTGACAGCTCATAAAGTTAATGATAGGCTCAGAGTTACAAAATTGTTTGGATTTCTATTTTCAACATTTCAGGAATCTAACAAAAGGATTTCTGGAAAACTTTTGCAACCCTAGTTCAGAGCATTCAGTGCCCACATCTCACATGGGTTTGATGCCCTACTTAAAAAGGTGGAAGTGACTGTGGCCCATCAGGTTGTGTGGTCTGATCATGTGACTATAGAAAGGTCAGAACTGTAATACCTGGTGGACAAGAGGACAGATTTAGTCTAGAATCCTAGAACCATACTAAACTAGTTCAGCAGAGTCTAGAACCTATTTCTGAGTCTAGAACCTGCCGGCGTGGAAGGCAAATAACAATGGTTCCCAATGGAGACCGAGGCAAAGCTGCTGATCTGTTTGATGTTGGATTCGTAGCGTTGGGTTCTGGCGAACCGGCCAGAGGTGCGTCTGGAATACCAGAAGAAGTCATTAAACTGGAGGGGGTTCTCACTTACCCCTGGAGCCACAATCTGATCAACAGAAAGGTGACCGATATGATATCTAGATAATTTAATACAAAATAATAATATATGCCATTTAGCAGACACTTTTATCTGAAGAATCAAACACACTATCCTGCATTGCAAGCACCATGCTCTACCAACTAAACTACAAGGGACCACAATTTAGCAGGCACTTATCCTGAAGCGATGTACACTTTTCAAGGCCTGTGGAGGAATTTTACTCCTAAACCTTGGAGTTCAGTTATTAACACTGTGCTCCAACAAACTGTGAGCCATCACATCTATAATCATTGAGAAAGCTTACCCAATAATACATACTCTAGCATGGTGTATGTTCGGGCAACACACACCTTCTTCTTGGCAGGGTTCTGGTCATTATCTTCGTCATTGAAAGGGAGGGGTATGGGAGCTGCAGCAGAGTCTGAGGTGTGTGTGTGTGGGGGGACTGTTTTGGGTAAGGCTTGATGTTGAAGCTGTCCTTACCCTTTACCCCACCCCTCATCCTAAATCATTAGGGGTATGTATGAGCAGGGGTTGGGCAGGGGTTGCAAAATTACGGGAACTTTTAATAAATTCCCGGGTTTTCCAGAAATCCTGGTTGGAAGACTCCTCGAATCAGGAGGGAATAAGCAGGAAATCCGGAATCCTGGATTTCCCAGGATTTATGGAAAACCAGGGAATTTATTGAAAGTTCCCGGAATTCTTCAACCCTACTTCTGCTTACTCGAGGTGCACGGATGAGGGCAAAGTTCAGGCACAGGTAGCCCTGGGTCTGGGTCTGAGGCTGGGTGCAGTCTGCTGGCGTCCGGACCATTGCTCCTGCCCTCTCGGCCCCAGCGAGGAGCTCCATGAGTGGGCCCTTTGTCCCGGTCCAGCGGGCCAGCGAGTGAGCATAGCAAGCGGGAGCGGGCCTCTTCAATGGCGGATGTTTGTTTACAGCCCTGTCAGCTCCCATTAGCGCCCGGCACATCGACAACCTCTGATGTGCTAATCACCGCCGCCGTGAGGGAGGGAGGGAGAGCGAGAGAGAGAGAGAGAGAGCGGATAGATGTCGATCGGCTCCCCGAGCCTTTCCATGCGCGCACACACACACACACAGGAGAGGGAGACCTATTCCTTTTATCTGTGTCCAGGAGCTGATGCAAGACGAAGCAATGTGAGCCCACATCAGCAGAGCAGCAGCACAACTCCCAGACCTAACTATGCATCACAGAGATGACAGAGACCACAACAGAGAGAGACAGAGATAGAGAGAGAGAGAGAGTGAGAGAGTGAGAGAGAGAGAGAGGGCCCTGGATACACAGAGAGCAGTGGAGGCTGGTGAGGGGAGAACGGCTCATAATAATGGCTGGAACAGAGCAAATGGAATGACATCAAACACCTGGAAACCATGGAAACCTTGTGTTTGATGTATTTGATACCATTCCACCGATTCCGCTACATTCATTACCATTAGCGCCTTTCATTACCATTAGGGGTACATTTAATTTATGTACCCCTAATTGCACCGAATACATCTGTTTATCCTACAGCTATTGTAAGCAGTAATCATGAGCCTATAAACCAGAGTTACGCTGTTAGCACTGAGGCGGTGTGCAATAGTAGGAAGATCACATTATGCAGCTCACCCTGCACTATCAGCTCTAATGTAAATAACATGAGTAAGTCTACCTCTGGTAAGCTTCTCAGTAAAGCATTAAAAACATTCAAGCAACCCAGAAAAGTGCTAAAAAGAGCCCATATTAACATACGAAGCCTAAGAAACAAGGTCCCGGAAGTCAATAACTTGCTTGTAACAGATGACATTCATATTTTGACTATCTCTGAAACTCACTTAGATAATACCTTTGATGATACAGTGGTAGCAATACATGGTTATAACATCTACTGAAAAGACGGAAATGCCAGCGTCGGCGGTGTTGCGGTCTATATTCAGGACCACATTCCTGTAAAGCTTGGAGACGATCTAATGTTAAATACTGTTGAAGTAATATGGCTACAGGTTCATCTGTCCTCACCTAAAGCCCATTCTGGTGGGAAGCTGCTATAGACCACCAAGTGCTAACAGTCAGTATCTGGATAACATGTGTGAAATGCTTGATAAAGTATGTTTTCTGGGTGATTTTAAATATTGACTGGCTCTCATCAAGCTGCCCACTCCGGAAAAACTTCAGACTGTCACCAGTGCCTGCAACCTGGATCAGGTTGTCAGTCAACCTACCAGGGTAGTTAGAAACAGCACAGGAATTAAATCATCAACATGTATTGATCACATCTTTACTAATGCTGCAGATATTTGCTTTAAAGCAGTATTCAAATCCATAGGATGCAGTGATCACAATATAGTAGCCATATCTAGGAAAAACCAAAGTTCCAAAGGCTGGGCCTAATATAGTGTATTAGAGGTCATACAATAAGTTTTGTAGTGATTCATATGTGGATGATGTAAAGAATAGTTGCTGGTCTGTGGTGTGTAATGAGGAGCAACCAGACGCTGCACTTGACACATTTATGAAACTACTTATTCCAGTTACTAATAAGCATGCACCCATTAAGAAAATGACTAGAGGACCAAAAAAAGCCGATAACGATTAATCTGACAATTTTTAAAATGTATTTGTAATAATGACAATTGCAACATTACTGAATGAACACTTATTTTAACTTAATATAATACATCAATAAAATCAATTTAGCCTCAAATAAATAATGAAACATGTTCAATTTGGTTTAAATAATGCAAAAACAAAGTGTTGGAGAAGAAAGTAAAAGTGCAATATACATTGGTGCGGCTGGCTTTCGGGTTAAGTGGGCATTGTGTCAAGAAGCAGTGCGGCTTGGTTGGGTTGTGCTCACGACCGTCGCCTCTCCCGAGTCTGTACGGGAGGTGCAGCGATGAGACACGACTGTAATTCCCAATTGGATACCACGAAATTGGGGAGAAACATTGGTAAGAAAAAAAAGAGTAGACCTCCAGTAGAGCTACCCAGAAGGCAGTGGGGGACTGGCAGCGGAACATTTTTGACACTGAGGCAGGGCAGATGATCGTCAACAGCCAGAGGCAGAAAAGGAAGGAGCCCCTGTACCCCTTCTCCCCCCACTGGGGCTAGGCAGGGGGCACCACCTGGTAAAGAGAGAGGGCACAGGGAAACATGTTGTTGTTCAGGCACATGCCCATTTATCAGTGTAACCTCTCTACACTGGCTTCCTGGCTTCCTTCAAGGTTTTACTGCTAACCTACAAAACGATAGGTAGGCTCGTTCTGATTTGGTCCTGCCGTACATACCTACACATACGCTACGGTCACAAGATGCAGGCCTCCTTATTGTCCCTAGAATTTCTAAGCAAACAGCTGGAGGCAGGGCTTTCTCCTATAGAGCTCTATTTTTATGGAATGGTCTGCCTATCCATGTGAGAGACGCAGATTCACTCTCGACCTTTAAGTCTTTATTGAAGACTCATCTCTTCAGTGGTCCTATGATTGAGTGTAGTCTGGCCCAGGAGTGTGAAGGTGAACGGAAAGGCACTTTAGCAACGAACCGCCCATGTTGTCTCTGCCTGGCCGGTTCCCCTCTCTCCACTGGGATTCTCTGCCTCTAACCCTATTACAGGGGCTGAGTCACTGGCTTACTGGTGTTCTTTCATGCCGTCCCTAGGAGGGGTGTGTCACTTGGGTGGGTTGAGTCACTGACGTGATCTTCCTGTCCCGGTTGGTGCCCACCCTTGGGTTGTGCCGTGGGGAAGATCTTTGTGGGCTATACTCGACCTTGTCTCAGGATGGTAAGTTGGTGGTTGAAGATATCCCTCTTGTGGTGTAGGGGCTGTGCTTTGGCAAAGTGGGTGGGGTTATATCCTGCCTGTTTGGCTCTGTCCGGTGGTATTGTCGGACAGGGCCACAGTGTCTCCCGACCCCTCCTGTCTCAGTCTCCAGTATTTATGCTGCAATAGTTTATGTATCAGGGGGCTAGGGTTAGTCTGTTATATCTGGAGTATTTCTCCTGTCTTATCTGGTGAATTTAAGTATACTTTCTCTAAATCTATTTCTTTCTTTCTCTCAGAGAACCTGAGCCCTATGACCATGCCTCAGGACAACCCAAACTGATGACTCCTTGCTGTCCCCAGTCCACCTGGTTATTTTATGTCATTTTGGGCGAAAATTGAAAAAAGGCGCGGATCCTTAATTAAGAGGAACATAACAGGAGGGTCAAAGTGGCCAGTGATTCCAAGTCTATGTATATAGGGCAGCAGCCTCTAAGGTGCAGGCTTGAGTCACCGGGTGGTAGCCGGCTATTGATGGCTATTTAACAGTCTGATGGCCTTGAGATAGAAACTGTTTTTCAGTCTCTCGATCCCAGCTTTGATGCACTTGACCTTGCCTTCTGGATGATAGCGGGGTGAACAGACTGTTGCTCGGGTGGTTGATGTCCTTGATGATCTTTTTGACCTTCCTGTGACATCAGGTGCTGTAGGTGGCCTGGAGGGCAGGCGGTGTGCCTCCGGTGATGCGTTGGGCAGACCACACCCCCCTCTGGCGAGCCCTGTGGTTGCGGACGGTGCAGTTGAATGCTCTCAATTGTACATCTGAGTCTTAGGGACCAAGCCAAATTACTTCAGCCTCCCGAGGTTGAAGAGGCCCTGTGACAAAGGTACAGCTTCTGCAACAAAGTTGTAGTTTTACTGTTCACAACAAACCAGTGGTGGAAAAAGTACTCAGATACTGTACCTTCATAGAAAATGATTAAAGTAAAAGTGAAAGTCACCCAGTAAAATACTACTTAGTAAAAGTCTGAAAGGATCTTGTTTTAAACGTACTTGAGGACAGTGGTGGAAAAGAACTCAAATGTAACACTCGCGTAAAAGTAAAAAGTACAATTAAATGCTTTACATCGACGTCCTTATATTAAGCAAACAGCATGACAACATCCGTTACTAACGCAGTACTTGTGTTTAGTTAGTCCGCCAGATGCTGCGTACCATTTTGCGCAAAGCTCTGTTGGTGTGATCAAGGCGTTAGTTACACATTCACCTTCTACTGCCATTTCTGTCAAGCCGTCTATGCATACATTTTGATGCATACGTTGAATAAATCCAATGTATGGACAATGTACCACACTGAACATACTGCAACTTAAGGTAAGGTAATACGCAATGAAGCTGTCGGTGTGATCGAGGCCTGCGCCATGGACCAGAACTATTTTCCCAACTCCTGCAATTTTTGTTTTGAAAATATGAGGATGATGGCTAGCTCGCTAGCAAACTAGGTATGTTATTTGATTGCTATAAGAAAATTAGAAAAGCTTATTCAAATGCTGAAATCCCAGATTATTACGCTTATAGGAAAACTCTGCAAAGAAACATAGCAGTTAGCTAAATACCTGAAAGTAACGTAAACTCACCCCATTCCGTACAAATGTGCGCAACCGCAACATTCAAACGAGGCAACAAAGAAAACTAATGGGACTGTAGCGACTGTGTTGACGTCAAAATCGGGGGTGTGAACTAGGTTTCTATTCAAGCGTTGATCGACATGGTAATGCCTCTATAGTATTGGAGAAAAGTTGAAAAAACGGACCCTCCGTTACATTGTGACGTGTCATGTCGTAACGTACAGCATAAAGCAACTATTTCTGTCTTACAATCTCTCTCCACCAGGTTTAGCACTTCTCTCATCCTTTAAAAACAAGAAATGGACAGTGACGGGGGTAAGGGGGGATACCTAGTCATTTTTTTCGT
This sequence comes from Oncorhynchus mykiss, assembly GCF_057628025.1. Classification (NCBI taxonomy): domain Eukaryota; kingdom Metazoa; phylum Chordata; class Actinopteri; order Salmoniformes; family Salmonidae; genus Oncorhynchus; species Oncorhynchus mykiss. Next base: position 81,951,476 of record NC_143029.1, on the reverse strand, counting down.
CATCATTGCATGCAGTCATCATTCTCAAAGCCGCTGTTTACTTCTAAGATCACTTTAGCACCGCACTAAAAACCTGATTCAAATTCGACACAAACCTTTAAATAGGTAATGACACATTATATAAACTCTTTCTGGTGTTTTATTTACATTTTAGAGGCGATAAGGTGATAAGTTGGACAGATCGAGTGAAAAAAAGCAATTTTCCCACACATCTCTCCTTCTCACTATCACGCATTAGTTTCGCTTCCCCACCCGCCATTTTTAAAAAGACCCGACGGGGCTCATTGCCTGCTTGAATTATGCAGAAACGGGCAGCGTGGGGGTCATGTAATTTATTATGTTGGAAAGGGGAGAAATTGTGCTTTACAATGGTATTGACATTACAGTTGATCTGGAAGTATTACGTTTTTGGGGTGCTAAAATAAGGTCAATTGTACGGACCAAGGCAATGTACGAGTTTACATGAGTTTACGTTACAAATGCTAAATCTCTCTCGGAAGGACAGCGACTGCCACCCGTTTCGGAGTTTATGGTCTTATGGTGCAACCCAGTGGCTGTAAATTTCATTGCACAAGGTCTATCTGGAATGTTAATTCAAAATTGTGTAGGGTTAGGCATAAGATTAGCATTGTGGTTAAGGTTAGGGTTAAGGTACGGCAACTGCTCGGCCTCCGACCGCAAGGCACTTCAGAGGGTAGTGCGTACGACCCAGTACATCCCTGGGGCAAAGCTGCCTGCCATCCAGGACCTCTACACCAGGCGGTGTCAGAAGAAGGCCCTAAAAATTGTCAAAGAATAGCCATTTATTATAAAAATAGATACAACATTATTTATTGTACTGAACATTTACATCACATTTTACACTGAGTACAGTATTGTTTTCACCCATTTTTATTTTTAAAAATGTTTATTTCACCTTTATTTAACCAGGTAGGAAGGTTGAGAACGTTCTCATTTGCAACTGCCAAGATAAAGCATAGCAATTCGACACATACAACAACACAGAGTTACACAAGGCATAAAAACAAAACATAGTCAATAATACAGTAGAACAAAAGAAAACAACAAGTCTATATACAGTGAATGCAAATGAGGTAAGATAAGGGAGTTAAGGCAATAAATAGGCCATGGTGGCGAAGTAATTACAATATAGCAATTTAACACTGGAATGGTAGATGTGCAGAAGATGAATGTGCAAGTAGAAATACTGGGGTTCAAAGGAGCAAGATAAATAAATACAGTATGGGGATGAGGTAGGTAGATAGATGGGCTGTGGACAGGTGCAGTGATCTGCTGCTCTGACAGCTGGTGCTTAAAGCCATACATAGAAATGTGGTGTTTCTCATTCAAACAGTTACGTTACAGTTCAGTCTTCTGTGACGTATATAAAGTGTAATATTGGGAGGCAAACTCAAAATGTAATACATTTAAACTCTATATCTGACATGGTACAGGTGTCCTCTTTTTTTTAAGCCCATAACCATGTGTGTGAGGTATATACTTTTGTTTCAAAGTAGATTTGTTTAAGACTACCAATAAACACTCTGTGTGACCCTGATTTACTGTAGCCCACTGCCATACATGGTTGAACATTCAGAAAATAATCTCTTCTAAAACATATTAGAAAATAGGAAATAGCTGAATAAAACATCTGCTCTTCCTAGTTGTATTTAGTTTAGTTTAGTCAGCCTCATCTTGGGGATGGGGTCCTTTTAGTATTTTGTGCAACATGTTGTGTTCTGTGCATTCTTATACCTATTTTCAGAGGACCTGCACAACACAAACATCACAGATATTAAGACAAACAATAAGATAATACAAAAAAGTTAAACTAGGTGGGAAACTAAAATATGACTAAGCCAACATTGATGGCAGCGAACAGCACATTTGATGACAGTTCCTGTCCTGTTTACTAGTTTCACCCAGAGTCATCAGTGCCAACAACAGCAGCAGCAGAGTAGAGAGAGTCACAGCAAGCTTTGCCATCTTGTCAGGTTCAGAGGTCGAGGCAGGTAGTGAAGTTCAACAGATACCTGGAACTCTCTCCTCAGAATGAGATTCCAAGATGATCTGATCCAATGATCTGGAATTCTAGTTTAAATACTTTCACAGTTGGAAATATGATGCCCTTTTCTGGATCGTAGACCCAGCGTTTGAGGAACAAGGTGGATTTTTATTTGGGTCAGGGAGGGAAGTGTGACAAACAGGCCCCATTGTTTGTAACTTGGTACAAAACCCCCTTCCACTCTCTGGCCTCGTCAAGAATTTACAGCAACTATATATTGGTGCGTGTCAGCAACAAATGAAGGAAGATGTTATTGTTGTACTACATGCTTTGAAAAAAAGTTCCCATCTAGAACCTTTTTTGTTCCAGGTAGAAACTTTTTGGGTTCCATATAGAACCCTTTCCACAGAAGGTTCTACATGGAACCCAAAAGGTTCTACCTGGAACCAAAAAGGGTGTTCCTACTGTATGGGGACAGCCAAAGAAGCCTTTTGGAAGCCTTTTTTCTGAGAGTGTAGATCATTACATAATATTGGAACCGTGTGACATAATGTGATGTTATGTACAGTAGCCTTAAAAATAAGTTTGAGTGTTCAATTCAAACACAATAAATCTTGACCGTTGTGATTAGTAGGCCTACTGTATGTACTGTAGGAGATACTTTTCCATGTATCGCAACTGTAATATCAGCTACTGATATTACAAAAAGAGAACACTTGACTGCAAGAATCCTTTGATATATTAAATAGAAAACAAGTAGCAGTGGGTGTAAAAATGAAGCTTTTTCTCATCACTTCAGTCCATTGAAAGTGGTCTTCAATGGCTCTGTGAATGGAAACGATCCTTCATTTCAGTTAGTCTTTCAATCAGTATTGTGATCTCTGTTGTACATGATTGAAAGATTACCTGTAAGTAGTAATAGTAGTAATGGCTTTTTGTCATTTTATTTACAAAGGGTATTTCTATAGCAGAAAACAAGAAAAAGCCAACAATCTTAACGTTCTCCAAAGTGGAAGAACCATTCACTGCCAAATATTGTGAAGCTAAGACCACGTTTTGAAATGGTCGTCCTACAGTAGTTCTATGTCATTGTTTAACGTCCCCATCTTGATATACATGAAAATATCAAAAATGAGCGCATCGTGTGACAAACTCAAGGGGGAAAAGGTTGTGGTTGTCACAGGGACAGTTATGATGCAACAACTGAAGAGGAACTGTTAAAACTCCTTCATCATGACCTGTTTAGTTGTCACAGAAACACTTTTCCCCATTTGAGTTGAGGCCTCAACACATTCTGTGTTCCTCTGACCTAGAAAATAACCATATCATCAAGACAACCTACACGTAACAGCCCACGTCTCTGCACTTCAGTGCACAAGGTCTAAGTCACCAACCTGATCTCAGAGCATTTCATATTATTCTGTACGTAAATCCCAGACACTCTATTTAGAATGATAGGTTATGTTTGGTATAGTTTGGTATAGTTACATAAGACAGATGGTTACCTAATGCAACAATGAAAGGAGGGTGGTTGATCAGGGTGGACAGGTAGGCATGTAACGCCAACGTCTAGCAACCCAAAGGTTTCAAGTTCTAATTGCATCATGGACAATTTGAGGAAATAAGCGAATGTTCAACGACTTACTACTTTTTAGGTGCTTTGGAACTAAGGTGGCTTGCGACAGTATTCACCCCCTTGGCATTTTTCCTATATTGTTGCCTTACATCCTGGAATAAAATTTGATTTTTGGGGGGAAGGTTGTGTCATTTGATATAGACAATATGCCTACCACTTTGAAAATGCATTTTTTTTTATTGTGAAACAAACAAGAAATAAGACAAGAAAACAGAAAACTTGAGCGTGCATAACTATTCACCCCCCTCCCTCAAAGGCAATACTTTGTAGAGCCAGCTGTTGCAGCAATTACAGCTGCACGTCTTCATAATACCCCTTGTTTGGTGGTGTTGCAGACTCTGGGCTCTTTCAGAACAGGTGTATATATACTGAGATCATGTGACAGATCATGTGACACTTAGATTGCACACAGGTGATCTTTATTTAACTAATTATGTGACTTCTCAAGGTAATTGGTTGCACCAAATCTTATTTAGGGGCTTCAGAGCAAAGGGGGTGAATACATATGCAACACTTTTCCGTTTTTCATTTAAAAAATGTTTAGAAATAAGTTATTTTTTTCATTTGAATTTTTTTTGTACATTTTGTGTATGTCCATTACATGAAATCCAAATGAAAGTCAATTTAAATGACAGGTTGCAATGCAACAAAATAGGAAAAATGCCAAGTGGGGTGAATACTTTTGCAAGGCACTGTACTTAGCATGTTAGCTAACCCGTCCCCGTCCCCTAACCCTTTATCCTAACTCCTAAACTTCAGTCTAACCCCTAACGTTTGTACCTATTCACCTAGCTAGAAATTGAAACATATCATACGAAATACAGTGTCTCAGATTGACATAATCATATGAAATGCTCTGAGACTAGGTTGCAGTCACACACACTCACACATAGAAGGGACTATTGTATTTATCAGATAAGATATTACATTCCTCTGTTGTATTTCAGTACAAATCAAATCAACGTTTATCGGTCGAGCGCACAGATTTGCAGATGTTATGCTTGTGTTTCTAGCTCTAACAGTGCAGTAATACCTAGCAATTGTAAATCAATAATACACACATCAATCCCATCTATATTCCCCTGCTCAACAGGTTAGAGGAGTGTTCCTCTAGTATAGAATGTTGACCATCAATCAGAGCTGTAGAATTAGGAATTACAACTCAGAGCCCTGGGGTCATTATGTCATCATAGTTGTCATACGTCTTGTAAGAAAAGTTCTTGCTCATCCTCAGTGAAACACCCTGTGGTGAAATTAAAGTTCTTTACTGGTTCTGTGGTGCTATTGTGGTTTGTTTGCTGTCCAACAGTCCATTCACGTATTTTCTCATCAATATCACCATCTTAAATGTGTCAACTGCTTCATAAGCTACAAACAGGGACAATCCTTTGGTTTGACTGTACAACCTTACCCACTGCGGTTCACAATGTATTGTGATTCCTCCTAAATTAACTGATAAATCTGATAACTGTAAATACAGTATGTTCAATGTTGATCAGATCTGCAGTGGTTTCCCTGACGTGGGTACATGGCTACACACACACACACACACACACACACACACACACACACACACACACACACACACACACACATAATCACAGAAAAAAGTGTTAATTTAAGACCACAGTGTTTTACTTTGTCTGAATTAAAATACATAGGTTTGATCTGATTGGCAGATCTCACATATCCTTTTGCTTATGAGGCCGAAAGTGGATTATACTGTGAGGTACAGCGGTTGGCAATGCAACCTCATAATAGAAAGGCAATAACCTGACACATTTAAATATTAGGTACTTAATACTATTACTTAATACTATGATTGCCGATCATGAAAAAGCAAGTAAAGATTGGGCCCAAAACATTCTCCCTCTTGTTCTGTTGAAGAATCTTGTTTCACTTTTTTGTTCATTGGGGAAAGTGATGGGGAAATTCTGCTGTGGAACTTTGGTTTTAAAGCGTGGGTAGGAAAGTCCATTTCACCTCTCAGTGAATATGTTTCTACCTGCACCAGGAGTATATATATAGCTCTGGTGAGGAGTAGGACCTCACACAGCCACTGAAGCTCTCTGTCTGAAGACAAGACAGCAGCTCATCACATCACAGCACCACAGAAGAAGAGATGGCCCAGATCAGAGCCCCTGTTATTGTGCTGCTCGTGCTCCTGACTGTGGGGCTGTTCACTACGGAGGCTTCTGCAGCTAAACAAGGTCAATATTCTGCTGTGAAAGTTGTCTCAGTCCGTCTGTCTGTGTTATTACTGGAACACTGAACTAAACTGTTGGACAATTAGAGTAATATTTAGTCTTCATCAAGAGTCCTCTTTAATTGACAATTTGTTCATTTTTTACAGCACGTCGTAGACGATTCTGCTGTCAAAGTTATACTGGTGGGGAAATACCTTTTGAAGTTATCGTAGGATATACCCTACAGACCACGACTGAAATCTGCAGAATCCCTGCCATCATGTGAGTGTCTTTGATTATTTATCTTTGAATTGAGGTTCAGGATTCTTTACAGAAAAATACATTATAGTGTAATTATAGTTGAATAGAAATATGGGTTAACAATGCTGTGAAAACAGAGTGTTTTGTATGTGAGACTTACGGTTTTGTATGTGTCTCTTCCAGATTCCACACTAAAAATGGGAAAGATTTGTGTGCAGACCTTTCCCAGAGCTCGGTGATCCAACATGTCAACCGACTGAGGTAAGAATGACTCTCATAAATAACATTACAACTGTTATACTATTTACACTTGAATATTAAAAGGGATTTAGAATATAGTTGTTTATTATGAATGGTACAAACAAAGATTGTACTCCTGAATGTAGACACATTGAACCTGTTTCAGATTTTACAACAGATACACCTCTAAATTGGAGATATTGAAATATAAGAGTGGCCTTAACAGCTGAAAATAATCTGAATTTTTCTAATCTATTTCAGGGACAAGGCGGTTCACATCAGGAAATCACAGTCCTAATCCGATGATGGGTTCTGGATACAGAGGAGCAGAACATGTGTATTTAACAGTCAGGAGCTGAACATGTTAATAACCAGTGTATATAGTGTATATCCCATCCTGTTTCCTCTGCTATCCATCTACCTAAATCTTCTTAGTCCTATATTTTCTGGGCTGATTTTATATGAATATATTTTGCAAATTAAAAAAATGTGGTTATAATATAACGCTTTATGAGCAATAAGGTTAAGATCTCGTTGTAAGACAGGAAACTAAATGTTTAAACTTTTTTTAATGAAAACATTTGTTACTTTTTGTCACTGTTACAATTTATGTCTATAATAAATGTCATATATTTTACTATAACCTGTTTGTATATGAAATAGGCTTTGTCATTGCAGAGTTTAATGGTTTGATCTCGTTTTATGGGCATCAGAAATTGCACACGCTGTAACATTTTATTCATAAAAGTCTTGTGTATGATCATATCATTGATCACATCTGTTGCTTTGAACTGTTACTTTAATATTTTATGTCTATAATAAATATATTTTCCTAAGAATTCTCAATTGTTTTGTGTGTTCATCTTGTGTGGTATGAGTGGTGAATGGAAGATGAACCTTGGACAGTACAATGACAGATACTAACTGATGAAGGAGACAGAGACAAGATATTGAATAGTAACTGTGGAGGAGACAACATCATGAGAAGTCACCAGTGTGTGGATGTAGTAACTGTAGAGGACACAACACCATGAGAGGTCACCAGAGGGTGGATGTAGTAACAGTGGAGGACACTACACCATGAGAGGTCAGCAGAGGGTGAATCACTCTCACAGTTTCTTAAAAAACACTCCTATTCCAAAGGCCTTGTAGAGATGACATACAGTATATTCACTTTGTATGTCTATGGTGCTTAAGCTCCAAATTGTTATTTTTGGATTACATTGAATTCTACATAGACCTGGCCTTGATGGTTGTATACAATGTACAATAACTTCTACCTGGCTAACAACAGGAGTTTCATACAACTGTTTCTTCTTGTTCCTTTTGAGGTTTTAGGAAAGAGTTGATGTTGTGACAAATTGTTAAGGGAATTTTTATCAATGATGACTAATTATGTATACATTTCAATCAGGATGTACTAATCAGAATACTATTATGCTACTGTACATGTATGAATTTTCTCTCTTGATTCCAGTATTGAATATAATGTAGTGAATGTGGTCAAAAGTTAGAACAATGACGGTCTGTTCCTTGGTACAAATGAATTAACGATATCTCCAGACTGTCTAGAATGCTTATCTACACTGACTGACCTTGGCTCTAGGCGAGGAGGGAAGCCTTGAGAGCTATAGGGCCTTTCTACCAGTGTCAAGAAGAGACGGAACATTTAGAAAACGCTGACGTCATTTTCAGTTTATAACCTGTGGTAAAATGTGTATGTACTCAGTACTCTCTTGACTAAAGGCTGTTACTTGACTTTAAGACCGGGGCTCTGTCCATTCCTATAAAATAAGGGTCTTACAAATTCTTATGAATTGACAGTGTTTCATTTTAATTGGGAATTAAAACAGAGGAATTAAAATTCCTTCAACACAAATGCATATTAATTCAAAACAATCAGATATATGACTATTTACAAGAGCTATTCAAATTCATATATTAAGGTAGCACAACCAAGAGGAACCAATGACATCAGCACTGAGTCAAGGACCATATCACCTCCACCCTACCTGACACCCTAGACCCACTCCAATTTGCTTACCGCCCAAATAGGTCCACAGACGATGCAATCTCAACCACACTGCACACTGCCCTAACCCATCTGGATAAGAGGAATACCTATGTGAGAATGCTGTTCATCGACTACAGCTCAGCATTTAACACCATAGTACCCTCCAAACTCGTCATCAAGCTCGAGACCCTGGGTCTCGACCCCGCCCTGTGCAACTAGGTACTGGACTTCCTGACGGGCCGCCCCCAGGTGGTGAGGGTAGGTAACAACATCTCCACCCCGCTGATCCTCAACCCTGGGGCCCCACAAGGGTGCGTTCTGAGCCCTCTCCTGTACTCCCTGTTCACCCACGACTGCGTGGCCACGCACGCCTCCAACTCAATCATCAAGTTTGCGGACGACACTACAGTGCTAGGCTTGATTACCAACAACGACGAGATGGCCTACAGGGAGGAGGTGAGGGCCCTCGGAGTGTGGTGTCAGGAAAATAACCTCACACTCAACGTCAACAAAACTAAGGAGATGATTGTGGACTTCAGCAAACAGCAGAGGGAGCACCGCCCTATCCACATCGATGGGACAGTAGTGGAGAGGGTAGTAAGTTTTAAGTTCCTCGGCGTACACATCACAGACAAACTGAATTGGGTCCACCCACACAGACAGCATCGTGAAGAAGGCGCAGCAGCGTCTGTTCAACCTCAGGAGGCTGAAGAAATTCGGCTTGTCACCAAAAACACTCACAAACTTCTACAGATGCACAATCGAGAGCATCCTGTCGGGCTGTATCACCGCCTGGTACGGCAACTGCTCCGCCCACAACCGGCAACTGCTCCGCCCACAACCAAGGCTCTCCAGAGGGTAGTGAGGTCTGCACAACGCATCGCCGGGGGCAAACTACCTGCCCTCCAGGGCACCTACACCACCCGATGTCACAGGAAGGCCATAAAGATCATCAAGGACAACAACCACCCGAGCCACTGCCTGTTCACCCCGCTATCATCCAGAAGGCGAGGTCAGTACAGGTGCATCAAAGCTGGGACCGAGAGACTGAAAAAAAAACAGCTTCTATCTCAAAGCCACCAGACTGTTAAACAGCCACCACTAACATTGAGTGGCTGCTGCCAACACACTGACTCAACTCCAGCCACTTTAATAATGGGAATTGATGGAAATTGATGTAAAATATATCACTAGCCACTTTAAACAATGCTACTTAATATAATGTTTACATACCCTACATTTTTCATCTCATATGTATATGTACAGTGCCTTGCGAAAGTATTCGGCCCCCTTGAACTTTGCGCCCTTTTGCCACATTTCAGGCTTCAAACATAAAGATATAAAACTGTATTTTTTGTGAAGAATCAACAACAGGTGGGACACAATCATGAAGTGGAACGACATTTATTGGATATTTCAAACTTTTTTAACAAATCAAAAACTGAAAAATTGGGCGTGCAAAATTATTCAGCCCCCTTAAGTTAATACTTTGTAGCGCCACCTTTTGCTGCGATTACAGCTGTAAGTCGCTTGGGGTATGTCTCTATCAGTTTTGCACATCGAGAGACTGAATTTTTTTCCCATTCCTCCTTGCAAAACAGCTCGAGCTCAGTGAGGTTGGATGGAGAGCATTTGTGAACAGCAGTTTTCAGTTCTTTCCACAGATTCTCGATTGGATTCAGGTCTGGACTTTGACTTGGCCATTCTAACACCTGGATATGTTTATTTTTGAACCATTCCATTGTAGATTTTGCTTTATGTTTTGGATCATTGTCTTGTTGGAAGACAAATCTCCGTCCCAGTCTCAGGTCCTTTGCAGACTCCATCGGGTTTTCTTCCAGAATGGTCCTGTATTTGGCTCCATCCATCTTCCCATCAATTTTAACCATCTTCCCTGTCCCTGCTGAAGAAAAGCAGGCCCAAACCATGATGCTGCCACCACCATGTTTGACAGTGGGGATGGTGTGTTCAGCTGTGTTGCTTTTACGCCAAACATAACGTTTTGCATTGTTGCCAAAAAGTTCAATTTTGGTTTCATCTGACCAGAGCACATTCTTCCACATGTTTGGTGTGTCTCCCAGGTGGCTTGTGGCAAACTTTAAACGACACTTTTATGGATATCTTTAAGAAATGGCTTTCTTCTTGCCACCCCTCCATAAAGGCCAGATTTGTGCAATATACGACTGATTGTTGTCCTGTGGACAGAGTCTACCACCTCAGCTGTAGATCTCTGCAGTTCATCCAGAGTGATCATGGGCCTCTTGGCTGCATCTCTGATCAGTCTTCTCCTTGTATGAGCTGAAAGTTTAGAGGGACGGCCAGGTCTTGGTAGATTTGCAGTGGTCTGATACTCCTTCCATTTCAATATTATCGGTTGCACAGTGCTCCTTGGGATGTTTAAAGCTTGGGAAATCTTTTTGTATCCAAATCTGGCTTTAAACTTCTTCACAACAGTATCTCGGACCTGCCTGGTGTGTTCCTTGTTCTTCATGATGCTCTCTGCGCTTTTAACGGACCTCTGAGACTATCACAGTGCAGGTGCATTTATACGGAGACTTGATTACACAGAGGTGGATTGTATTTATCATCATTAGTCATTTAGGTCAACATTGGATCATTCAGAGATCCTCACTGAACTTCTGGAGAGAGTTTGCTGCACTGAAAGTAAAGGGGCTGATCAATTTTGCACGCCCAATTTTTCAGTTTTTGATTTGTTAAAAAAGTTTGAAATATCCAATAAATGTCGTTCCACTTCATGATCGTGTCCCACTTGTTGTTTCTCATTGGTTATTACTGCATTGTCGGAACTAGAAGCACAAGCATTTCGCTACACTCGCATTAACATCTGCTAACCATGTGTATGTGATAAATACATTTGATTTGATTTGATTTGATCCGTGTTAAATTCCCAAATTCCAAACTGTGTCACAACACACACTGTTGTCTCTACTATCAAAGCAGTGAAATTCCAGTTCTGGAAGTTCTCATTCTGCATTTTTAACCAAATTATTTTCTTGTGAGAATTCAATAGTTCAACACATGAACAGTGATAAAGAAATCTAAATGTTTATCATATATGCATAGTCACTTTAACTATATATTCATGTACATACTAACTCAATTGGGCCGACAAACCAGTTCTCCCGCAGATAGGCTAACCAGGTTATCTGCATTGTGTCCCGCCACCCACCACCCACCAACCCCTCTTTTACGCTAATGGTACTCTCTGTTCATCATATGTGCATAGTCACTTTAACCATATCTACATGTACATACTACCTCAATTTTATGTATTTTCTCGCTTTATTCAACCAGGTAGGCAAGTTGAGAACAAGTTCTCATTTACAATTGCGACCTGGCAAAGATAAAGCAAAGCAGTTCGACACATACAACGACACAGAGTTACACATGGAGTAATACAAACATACAGTCAATAATACAGTAGAAACAAGTCTATATACGATGTGAGCAAATGAGGTGAGTTAAGGGAGGTAAAGGCAAAAAAAGGCCATGGTGGCAAAGTAAATACAATAAGGCACACTGGAATGGTTGATTTGCAGTGGAAGAATGTGCAAAGTAGAAATAAAAATAATAATGTCTCCTGACCCCTCCTGTCTCAGCCTCCAGTATTTATGCTGCAGTAGTTTATGTGTCGGGGGGCTAGGGTCGGTTTGTTATATCTGGAGTACTTCTCCTGTCCTATTCGGTGTCCTGTGTGAATCTAAGTGTGCGTTCTCTAATTCTCTCCTTCTCTCTTTCTCTCTCTCGGAGGACCTGAGCCCTAGGACCATGCCCCAGGACTACCTGACATGATGACTCCTTGCTGTCCCCAGTCCACCTGGCTGTGCTGCTGCTCCAGTTTCAACTGTTCTGCCTTATTATTATTCGACCATGCTGATCATTTATGAACATTTGAACATCTTGGCCATGTTCTGTTATAATCTCCACCCGGCACAGCCAGAAGAGGACTGGCCATCCCACATATGCTCTCTCTAATTCTCTCTTTCTTTCTCTCTCTCGGAGGACCTGAGCCCTGGGACCATGCCCCAGGAATACCTGACATGATGGCTCCTTGCTGTCCCCAGTCCACCTGACTGTGCTGCTGCTCCAGTTTCAACTATTCTGCCTTGTTATTATTCGACCATGCTGGTCATTTGTGAACATTTGAACATCTTGACCATGTTTTGTTGTAATCTCCACCCGGCACAGCCAGAAGAGGACTGGCCACCCCACATAGCCTGGTTCCTCTCTAGGTTTCTTCCTAGGTTTTGGCCTTTCTAGGGAGTTTTTCCTAGCCACCGTGCTTCTTCACCTGCATTGCTTGCTGTTTGGGGTTTTAGGCTGGGTTTCTGTACAGCACTTTGAGATATCAGCTGATGTACGAAGGGCTATATAAAATAAATTTGATTGATTGATTGATTTGAATGGGGTGCAAAGGAGCAAAATAAATAAATAAAATACAATAAATACAGTAGGGAAAGAGGTAGTTGTTTGGCCTAAATTATAGGTGGGCTATGAACAGGTGCAGTAATCTGTGAGCTGCTCTGACAGCTGGTGCTTAAAGATAGGGAGGGAGATAAGTGTTTCCAGTTTCAGAGATTTTTGTAGTGCGTTCTAGTCATTGGCAACTGGAAGGAGAGGCGGCCAAAGAAAGAATTGGTTTTGGGGGTGACCAGAGAGATATACCTGCTGGAGCGCGTGCTACAGGTGGGTGATGCTATGGTGACCAGCGAGCTGAGATAAGGGGGGACTTGACCTAGCAGGGTCTTGTAGAAGACATGGAGCCAGTGGGTTTGGCGACGAGTATGAAGCGATTTTGTAAATGACATCGCCGAAGTCGAGGATTGGTAGGATGGTCAGTTTTACAAGGGTATGTTTGGCAGCATGAGTGAAGGATGCTTTGTTGCGAAATAGGAAGCCAATTCTAGATTTAACTTTGGATTGGTGATGTTTGATGTGGGTCTGGAAGGAGAGTTTACAGTCTAACCAGACACCTAGGTATTTGTATTTGTCCACATATTCTAAGTCAGAGCCGTCCAGAGTAGTGATGTTAGACAGGCGGGCAGGTGCGGCAGCGATCGGTTGAAGAGCATGCATTTAGTTTTACTTGCATTTAAGAGCAATTGGAGGCCACGGAAGGAGAGTTGTATGGCATTGAAGCTTGCCTGGGGGGTTGTTAACACAGTGTCCAAAGAAGGCCCAGAACTATACAGAATGGTATCGTCTGCGTAGAGGTGGATCAGAGACTCACCAGCAGCAAGAGAGACACCATTGATGTATACAGAGAAGAGATTCGGTCCAAGAATTGAACCCTGTGGCACCCCCATAGAGACTGCCAGAGGTCCGGACAGCAGACCCTCCGATTTGACACACGGCACTCTAGCAGAGAAGTAGTTGGTAAACCAGGCGAGGCAATCATTTGAGAAACCAAGGCTGTCGACTCTGCCGATGAGGATGTGGTGATTGACAGAGTCGAAAGCCTTGGCCAGATAAATGAATACGGCTGCACAGTAATGTTTCTTATCGATGGCGGTTAAGATATCGTTTAGGACCTTGAGCGTGGCTGAGGTGCACCCATGACCAGCTCTGAAACCAGATTGCATAGCAGAGAGGGTATGGTGAGATTCGAAATGGTCGGTAATCTGTTTGTTGACTTGGCTTTCGAAGACCTTGGAAAGGCAGGGTAGGATAGATATAGGTCTGTAGCAGTTTGGGTCAAGAGTGTCCCCCCCTTTAAAGAGGGGGGATGACCGCAGCTGCTTTCCAATCTTTGGGAAACTCAGACGACACGAAATAGAGGTTGAACAGGCTAGTAATAGGGGTGGCAACAATTTCGGCAGATAATTTTAGAAAGAAAGGGTCCAGATTGTCTAGCCCGGCTGATTTGTTGGGGTCCAGATTTTGCAGCTCTTTCAGAACATCAGCTGACTGGATTTGGGAGAAGGAGAAATGGGGAAGGCTTGGGCGAGTTGCTGTGGAGGGTGCAGTGCTGTTGACCGGGGTAGGGGTAGCCAGGTGGAAAGCATGGCCAGCCATAGAAAAATGATTATTGAAATTCTCAATAATAGTGGATTTATCAGTGGTGACAGTGTTTCCTATCTTCAGTTGCAGTGGGCAGCTGGGAGGAGGTGTTCTTATTCTCCATCGACTTTACAGTGTCCCAGAACTTTTTTGAGTTAGTGTTGCAGGAAGCAAATTTCTGCTTGAAAAAGCTAGCCTTGGCTTTTCTAACTGCCTGTGTATAATGGTTTCTAGCTTCCCTGAAAATCTGCATATCACGGGGGCTGTTCGATGCTAATGCAGAACGCCATAGGATGTTTTTGTGTTGGTTATGGGCAGTCAGGTCTGGGGAGAACCTAGGGCTATATCTCTTCCTGGTCCTAAATTTCTTGAATGGGGCATGCTTATTTAAGATGGGAAGGCATTTGAAAAAAAATAACCAGGCATCCACTACTGACGGGATGAGATCAATATCCTTCCAGGATACCCGGCCAGGTCAATTAGAAAGGCCTGCTCGCTGAAGTGTTTCAGGGAGCGTTTGACAGTGACGAGTGGAAGACGTTTGACCGCTGACCCATTACGGATGCAGGCAAAGAGGCAGTGATCGCTGAGATCTTGGTTGAAGACAGCAGAAGTGTATTTAGAGGGCAAGTTGGTTAGGATGATATCTATGAGGGTGCCCGTGTTTACGGCTTTGGGGAGGTACCTGGTAGGTTCATTGATAATTTGTGTGAGATTGAGGGCATCAAGCTTAGATTGTAGGATGGCTGGGGTGTTCAGTATGTTCCAGTTTAGGTCGCCTAGCAGCACGAGCTCTGAAGATAGATGGGGGCAATCAGTTCACATATGGTGTCCAGAGAACAGCTGGGGGCAGAGGGTGGTCTATAGCAGGCGGCAACGGTGAGAGACTTGTTTTTAGAGAGGTGTATTTTTAAAAGTAGAAGTTCAAATTGTTTGGGTACAGACCTGGATAGTTGGACAGAACTCTGCGGCCTATCTTTGCAGTAGATTGCAACACCGCCCCCTTTGGCAGTTCTATCTTGTCTAAAAATGTTGTAGTTAGGGATGAAAATTTCAGAATTTTTGGTGGTCTTCCTAAACTAGGATTCAGACACAGCTAGAACATCCGGGTTGGCAGAGTGTGCTAAAGCAGTGAATAAAACAAACTTAGGGAGGAGGCTTCTAATGTTAACATGCATGAAACCAAGGCGGTTACAGAAGTCATCAAAAGAGAGCGCCTGGGGAATAGAAGTGGAGCTCGGCAGTGCAGGGACTGGATTCACCTCTACATCACCAGAGGAAAAGAGGAGGAGTAGGATAATGGTACGGCTAAAAGCAATGAGAATTGGTCGTCTAGAATGTCTGGTACAGAGAGTAAAAGGAGGTTTCTGTGGGCGATAAAATAGCTTCAAGGTATAACGTACAGACAAAGGTATGGTAGGATGTGAATACAGTGGAGGTAAACCTAGGTAGTGAGTGATGATGAGAGAGATATTATCTCTAGAAACATAATTGAAACCAGGAGATGTCATCACATGTGTGGGTGGTGGAACTAATAGGTTGGATAAGGTTTAGTGAGCAGGACTAGAGGCTCTACAGTGAAATAAGCCAATGAACACTAACCAGAACAGCAATGGACAAGGCATATTGACATTAAGCAGAGGCATGCTTAGTCGAGTGATCAAAAGGGTCCAGCGAGTAGTGAGGTTGGTTGAGGTCACGGCGATTCAGACAGCTAGCCGGGCCATCGGTAACAAGCTAGCATAGGATGGAGGTCTGTTTTTAGCCACCTTGTGCGTTTCCGTCGGTAGGATTAGTGGGGTTCCGTGTGGTAGAAGGGATCAATCCAATTCGCCAAAAAAAAAATAGATATAGTTATAGAGACCCAAGAAAAAAAGAAAATAATTGTCCGATAGGTCTATTCAGATAGCAGCCGATAAGACAACTAACGATTAGCGGACCGCAGATGGGCATTCAGGTAACGTCGCGACGGAGGAGCCAGCTGGATAACTCCCTCGGGCAGATAGCGTCGGTAGTCCAGTTGTGAAGGACCGGTGGGGCTCCGCGTTGGCAGTAAAATGGGCCGGGATAGGTGATTGTAACCCAGGAGTGACTGATGGAACTCTTCAGCTGGCTAGCTCCGGAATAATTGATGTCCGTAATCGACGTAAGCAGATAGTCACACGGATAGCAGATACCTAGCTGTGAGATCCAGGTATAAATGTCCAGAGCTTGCGGTTGAAATCCGGGGACATGGAGAGAAAAATAGGTCCGGTATATTCCGGTCCGAGCCGCGCCGTACAAAACTGGCGATAGATTTTCGAGCTAAAGGATAGCTGATGACCACAAACCTTGGTTAGCTTCTGGTTAGCTGGTTAGCTGAATAAGCCTGTGTAAACGGTGTCTGTATGTAGCCTCTCTACTTTTATAGCCTAGCTACTGTATATAGTCTGTTTTTTACTTTTGTTTTATTTCTTTACTTACCTATTGTTCACCTAATACCCTTTTTGCACTATTGGTTAGATCCTGTAAGGAAGCATTTCACTGTAAGTTCTACACCTGTTGTATTCAGTGTACGTGACAAATAAACTTTGATTTGATTTGTTTGCTTTGCTACTCTCTGTTTATCATATATACATAGTCACTTTAACTATACATTCATGTACATACTACCTCAATTAGCCCGACTAACCAGTGCTCCCGCACATTGGCTACCCGGACTATCTGCATTGTGTCCCGCCTCCCACCATCCACCAACCCCTCTTTTGCACTACTGCGACTCTCTGTTTATCATATATGCATAGTCACTTTAACCACACCTACATGTACGTACTAACTCAATTAGCCCGACAAACTCGCTACTGTATATAGCCTCCCTACTGTATATAGCCTCCCTACTGTATATAGCCTCCCTACTGTATATAGCCTCCCTACTGTATATAGCCTCACTACTATTATTACTCACTGTCTTTTTACAGTTGTTTTTATTTCTTTATTCTTTATTATTCTTTGTTCACCTAATACCTATTTTTTACTTAACAATTGCACTGTTGGTCAGGGCTTGTATTGGTCAGGGCATTTCACTGTTGGTCAGGGCATTTCACTGTAAGGTCTACTACACCTGTTGTATTTGGCACATGTGACAAATACACTTTGATTTGATTTGCTTTGACACTGATGGTATCAAACAGCACATTAGATGACACTTCCTGTCCTATTTACTAGTTTCACCCAGAGTCATCAGTGCCAACAACAGCAGCAGCAGAGTAGAGAGAGTCACAACAAGCTTTACCATCTTGTCAGGTTCAGAGGTCGAGGCAGGCAGTGAAGTTCAACAGATACCTGGAACTCTCTCCTCAGAATGAGATTCCAAGATGATCTGATCCAATGATCTGGAATTCTAGTTTAAATACTTTCTCAGTTGGAAATATGATGCCCTTTTCTGGACCGTAGACCCAGCGGTTGTGGAACAAGGTGGAAACTTCAGTCTTGACATGTATTTGGGTCAGGGAAGTTTGACACATATGTCACATTGTTGGTACCTTGGTAAACTCCCTTCCACTCAGGGCCTGGATCAAGAATTTACAGCAACTATACAATGATGCATGTCAGCAAAATTCTAAGGGAGATGTTCTCATTGTATAATAGAGTATTACATAACGTTGGGATGATGTGATGTAATGTACAAGTAGCCTTCAAAAGAAGTTTGATTGTTCAATTCAAACCCATTTAGTCCGTTGTGATTAGAAGGCCTACTGTATGTAGGAGTTATAGTGAATGTTCCTGAGGGGCCTAGTTACAGTTTGGACTTAAATCACCTTGAAAATCTATGACAAGACTTCAAAATGACTGTCTAGCAATGATCAACAACCAACTTAAGAAGCAGTGCGGGGCCTCCCGGGTGGCGCAGTGGTTAAGGGCGCTGTACTGCAGCGCCAGCTGTGCCATCAGAGTCCCTGGGTTCGCGCCCAGGCTCTGTCGTAACCGGCCGCGACCGGGAGGTCCGTGGGGCGACGCACAATTGGCCTAGCGTTGTCCGGGTTAGGGAGGGCTTGGTCGGTAGGGATGTACTTGTCTCATCGCACACCAGCGACTCTTGTGGCGGGCTGGGCACAGTGCGCGCTAACCAAGGTTGCCAGGGGCACGGTGGTGCGGCTGGCTTCCGGGTTGGATGTACGCAGTGTTAAGAAGCAGTGCGGCTGGTTGGGTTGTGTATCGGAGGACGCATGACTTTCAACCTTCGTCTCTCCCGAACCCGTACAGGAGTTGTCGCGATGAGACAAACAATTGGGGAGAAAGAGGGGTAAAAATGTTAACAAAAAAACAAAAATCATATAAAAACCTTTGTATTTTGATTCAGACAGAGAATAACTGTGGTCTCAAATCAATAGCCTGTTTACGCACCCATTCATCAATCTAAGTGACAGTAAATAAAATCCCCAGCAAAATACGTCAGTTTAAATGAGAGATATCAGATTTTTGAATGAGATGCTTCTCAATCGACCACATCCACATATGCAGTGAAAGATGTCAGACCATGAGAATTCCCCAAAATCTGTCTTCTCACAAAAACGTCTGTAGCATCTGAATGGTTCTCCAGATCTCTGTTTTGATCTACGTCCCCCACAAGTAACACTGATGTGTCAACTTCTGTCTGTAGTGTCTGAACCGTTTGGACTAGAAACTAATACTCCACTAATACCACACTGACTCTCACCAACACGATGGTGTTCTCCGTTTTTCTCTACGAGCCCCACAAGTGTCACGGGACTCGTCTGAAGGTACCAACACAAATGAATAGATGTATGGAGGTAGTTTTGTGCCAACAAAAACATGGGGATAAATATGTATCCCAAAAAACCTAAATATTTCCTGAGTTTTCTTACATGTCCTAGATGTAGGACAGACACTTTTAGGGGTTTTAACACCTTTGCTGTGATTATGTGTGTATGTGTAACCATGTACCATCTCCGTGGCGGAGATCTTTGTGGGCTATACTCAGCCTTGTCTCAGGATGGTAAGTTGGTGGTTGAAGATATCCCTCTAGTGGTGTGGAGGCTGTGCTTTGGCAAAGTGGGTGGGGTTATATCCTTCCTGTTTGGCCCTGTCCGGGGGTGTCCTCGGATGGGGCCACAGTGTCTCCTGACCCCTCCTGTCTCAGCCTCCAGTATTTATGCTGCAGTAGTTTATGTGTCGGGGGGCTAGGGTCAGTTTGTTATATCTGGAGTACTTCTCCTGTCCTATTCGGTGTCCTGTGTGAATTTAAGTGTACTCTCTCTAATTCTCTCTTTCTCTCTTTCTCTCTCTCGGAGGACCTGAGCCCTAGGACCATGCCTCAGGACTACCTGACATGATGACTCCTTGCTGTCCACAGTCCACCTGGCCGTGCTGCTGCTCCAGTTTCAACTGTTCTGCCTTATTATTATTCGACCATGCTGGTCATTTATGAACATTTGAACATCTTGGCCATGTTCTGTTATAATCTCCACCCGGCACAGCCAGAAGAGGACTGGCCACCCCACATAGCCTGGTTCCTCTCTAGGTTTCTTCCTAGGTTTTGGCCTTTCTAGGGAGTTTTTCCTAGCCACCGTGCTTCTACACCTGCATTGCTTGCTGTTTGGGGTTTTAGGCTGGGTTTCTGTACAGCACTTTGAGATATCAGCTGATGTACGAAGGGCTATTTAAATACATTTGATGTGATTTTGATTTGATATGTGTAACCATGTACCCACATCAGTGAAACCACCACAGATCATATCATAGAACATACTGTATGTACAGTTATCAGATGTATCATTTGGTCTAGGAGGAAACACAGTGCATTGTGCGCCACACAAAGGAGGCTGATGGAAGGAGCTATAGGAGGACGGGCTTATTCTAATGGCCAAAACGGAATTGATGAAATGGTCCCAAACACATCAAACACATGGAAACAACGTGTTTGACTCTTTTCCAGCCCCTCTCACCAGCCTCCTCTAGCGCCACAGTGATAAAGTTGTCTTGGAAATGTCCTCTATTTACCAAATCATGAGCGCAAACCACACACAAGTCAGAGTTAGTTATCAAAGTCCATCTTTAATTATATCAGCTCTATCACAATCCTGTGACTCTCAGATAAATTCAGTGTCTCTCAATGAATTCTCTGAGAGCCCCTTCCACATTTCAAATGAGGTCCTTCATAGCAAAGACAGACACAGGATAAGACAGCATCGGCATAATTCATCGTTCAGCTTTGTCTCCTATCTCAAACCCCAGAACCATAAACCAACCCTCCATATCAACAGGCATATATCAAATTGTCATTTAGATACAACCAACTCTAAATACAACCAATCCTGGACAAACTCACAGAGACACACTGACTGGCACACAGACATTGTGGAGCCAAGAGATATGTTTGCACATGATGATACTTTGACCTCTCCCCTCTCTGCGGCCCATGCAACTTAGTCTTGACATAGAATAGAAAACTGCAACCCTGCCACAGTATTATACAAAAATAACATTCTTGAAGTGATTTACAAACATATGATAAATATAAAACATCTTACATGTGTTATCAACAAATTCTGATTATTCCACGACAAAGTCTATTGAGTCAAACCATGGAACTGCCCCTGTTTATGTCCTATGAAGCTGTGAAAGGGCACATTTGGGGTGGTGATATTTATAAACAAATATGTGATGAGTTAGATATGAACCAAACCAGAGAATCACCACAGAACCAGTAAAGAACTTTAATTTCACCACAGGGTGTTGCACTGAGGATGAGCAAGAACTTTTCTTACAAGACGTATGACAACAATGATGACATAATGACCCCAGAGCTCTGAGTTGTAATTCCTAATTCTACAGCTCTGACTGATGGTCAACATTCTATATTAGAGGAACACTCGTCTAACCTGTTGAGCAGGGAATTTCAAATGGCAAATGTGAAGGGGAACTTTCAGGTGTGACTTTGGGAAGTAAATAAACACAGCAGGGAAATACAAGAGGAATTCAATCTCCTATCTGATCAATCTAATTGTCATGTCTGTGTGCGTGTCTGTGTCTTTGTGTGTGACTGAGACATCGTTCACTGAAGTGCATGGATGTGGGCTGTTACGTGTAGGTTGTCTTGATAATATGGTTATTTTCTAGGTCAGTGGAACACAGAATGTATTGATGCCGTCAAGTCAAAGGCGGAAAAGTGTTTCTGTGACAACTAAACAGGTCATGATGAAGGAGTTTTAACCGTTCCTCTTCAGTTGTTGCATCATAACTGTCCCTGTGACAACCACAACCTTTTCCCCCTTGAATTTGTCACAATGCATTAATATGAATATTGAGACATTTAACACATTGGTGCTGTTTCTTTGCAATGTATAACCTCACACAACTACCATGTGAAACCTGGGACAGAGTGGGAGGATCCTCTACATTCACAGAACAATTGAAGACCACTTCAATGAGCTGAAGAGATGAGTAAAAGTTTATCTCTCTCACCCACTGATACTTGTTTAATATAATATAGAACTCAAAGGATTCCTGCAATTCAGAAGTTCATGTTTCATATCATTAGCTCTTATTACAGTAAGATGAGATACATGGAAAGTACAGTGTCTTCAGAAAGTAACTACACCCCTTGATTTTTAACCACATTTTGTTGTGTTACAACCTGCATTTAAAATGGATCAAATGTAGATTTTGTGTCATTGGCCTACACACAATACCCCAAAATGCCAAAGTGTAATTGTGTTTTCAGATTTTTTTCAACAAATGAATAGAAAAGGAGTCAATAAAGATTCAACCCCTTTTTTATGGCCAGCCTTAATAAGATCAGGAGTACGTTTGTGCTTAACAACTCACAAAATAAGTTGCATGGACTCGCTCTGTGTGCAATAATAGTGTTCAGCATGATTTTTGAATGACTACCTCATCTCTGTACCCCACACATACAATTATGCTTAAGGCCCCTCAGTTGAATTGTGAATTTCAAACACAGATTCAACTACAAAGACCAGGGAGGTTTTCCAATGCCTCCCAAAGAAGAGCTCCTATTGCTAGATGGGTCAAAATAAAATGAAAAAACAGACATTGAATATCCCTTTGAGCATGGTGATGTTATTAATTACAATTTGGATGGTGTATCAATACACCCAGTCACAACAGAAATACAGGCGTCCTTCCTAACTCAGTTTCCGGAGAGGACGGAAACCGCTCATGGATTTCACCATGAGGCCAATAGTGAATAATGGTTGAATATTGGCTGTGAAAGGAGAAAACTGAGGATGGATCAACAGTGTAGTTACTCCACAATATTAACCTGTAAGGACAGACGCTGGGAGACGGGAAGCAAGTAAAGGGAGTGAATATTTAATCAGCAATGGACATGAAACAAAACAAGGCCAGCGTCTGGACAAGAGGAATACAATCACATCAATGCTGAAAGGGGAAGAAACTGAGGAAGTGACAGATATAGGGGAGACAGTCAATAAGGTAATAGAGTCCAGGTGAGTCCCATGAAGTGCTGACGCGCATAACGATGGTGACAGGTGTGCGTAATGATGGGCCGCCTGGCGCCCTCGAGTGCCAGAGACGGGGAACGGGAGCAGGCGGGACATAACCTAAATGACAGAATGAAAAGAAGGAAGCCTGTACAGAATAAAAATATTACAAACATGCATCCAGTTTGCAAGAAGGTACCACAGTAAAACTGCAAAAGATGCTTCAAAGAAATTAACTTTACGTCTTGAATACGAAGCGTTATAAGAGAACCTGGTTCAGTCTGCTTTCCAACAGACACTGGGAGACAAATTCACCTTTCAGCAGGACAATACTCTAAAACACAAGGCCAAATATACACTGGAGTTGTTTACCAAGATGACATTGAATGTTCCTGAGTGGCCCAGATAGAGTTTTGACTTAAATAAGATTCTAAATCTATGACAAGACTTGAAAATGGCTGTCTAGCAATGATCAACAACCAACTTGACAGCGCTTGAAGAATATTGTACAATCCATGTGTGCAAAGCTCTTATAAATTGACCTTGAAAGAGTCACAGCTGTAATCACTGCCAAATGTAATTCTAACATGTATTGACTCAGGGGTGTGAATACTTATGTAAATGAGATGTTTCTGTATCTCATTTTCAACTAAATTGCAAACAGTTCTAAAAACATGTTTTCACTTTTTCATGATGAAGTATTGTATGTAGACGGTTGAGAAGACAATCTATTTCATCTATTTTGAAGTCAGGCTGTAACATAACAACGTGTGGAATAAGTCAAGAGGTGTGAATACTTTCTGAAGGCACTCTATTTAACCCGCTGAGTCAATACATACAGACTTGGAATCATTGGCCATTTTAATAAATGGAACACTAGTCACTTTAATAATTGCACGTTAATAATGTTTTCATATCTTGAATTACTCATCTCATATGTATATACTGTATTCTATACTATCTATTACATCTTAGTCTATGCCACTCTGACATTGCACATCCATATATTTCTATATTATTATTCCATACGTAGATTTGTGTGTTTTAGGTAGTTGTTGTGGAATTATTAAATATTACCTGTTAGATATTACTGCACTGTCGGAACTAGAAGCACAAGCATTTTGCTAAACTCGCAATAACATCTGCTAACCATGTGTATGTGACCAATACCTTTATTTTACCTTTATTTAACTGGGCAAGTCAGTTAAGAACAAATTATTATTTTCAATGACGGCCTAGGAACAGTGGGTTAACTGCCTGTTCAGGGGCAGAACAACAGATTTGTACCTTGTCAGCTCGGGGGATTTGAACTTGCAACCTTCCGGTTACCAGTCCAACACTCTAACCACTAGATAGCCTAATGGTTAGAATCACTTTTGGTAGCTATTACAGCGGTGAATCTTTCTGGGTCCCTAAGAGCTTTGCACAGCTGGATTTTACAATATTTGTCCATTATTCCTTTAAAAATTATTCAGCCTCTGTTTACACAGCGCACATCCAACCCAGAAGCCAGCAATGTGTCAGAACCCCTAGGCGCCAACTCAGGGTCTCTGGTGGCACAGCTGTAGCTGCAGTACAGCACCCTTAACCACTGCGCCACCCGGGAGGCCTCAGGTTTTTATATGATTGACACATCTCCCACATCCTTTGGTTATGAGGGTTAAAGGACATTATACTGTAGAATTGATATATTGTTCAATTGAGGTACAGTGGTTGGCATGTAATTCACCCTACACTCCTTGTATTTATAACTAGTTCATATAGGATCATAGGATAGAACGGTGTTTCTTAATGGGGACCCAAAAGGTGTGCACTTTTCTGTTATTGCCGTAGCACTAGACACCTGATTCCACTAATCATTGGGAGTGTTCCTCTGCCTAGGCGTTGCTGATGCATGCTAGATCTTACAATGCCTGGATAGGTATTTTAAGTATCAGCTTAAATGTTCTATTAGCAATTTGATGCTTGACAGCACGGTCGATGACCTGCCACACAACCATTGGTTGATGCATGCAACTGAGCAGGGTTTTGATGATGAGGTAATTAGTGGAATCAGGTATGTAGCATTTGGGGCAAAACTAAACCCTTTGGGTTCCCAGCACCAGAATAATGAAATACTGAGATATAATATAAAACACAAACTCACTTAACATAATCCAAAAATGTATTCCTTAACCCAGGAGACTTCAACAAATGTACAAGAATTTATGTACACTAATATTCTCACTTACAATATTTAGGATGACATTCTAGTGCATTTGAATCTCCTCAGAATAAATGCTGTATATAAATAGACAAGTCATAGTTGTGTTCAAACAGTCTTCCTCTTGTTCTGTTGAAGAATCTTGTTTCACTTTTTTATTAATTGGGGAAAGTGATGGGGAAATTCTGCCGTGGAACTTTGGTTTTAAGATGTGGGTAGGAAAGCCCATTTCACCTCTCAGAGAATGTTTCCACCTGCACCAGGAGTATATATATGGCTCTGGTGAGGAGTAGGACCTCACACAGCCACTGAAGCTCTCTGTCTGAAGACAAGACAGCAGCTCATCACATCACAGCACCACAGAAGAAGAGATGGCCCAGATCAGAGCCCCTGTTATTGTGCTGCTCGTGCTCCTGGCTGTGGGGCTGTTCACTACTGAGGCTTCTGCAGCTAAACAAGGTCAATATCCTGCTGTGAAAGTTGTGTCTTAGTCCGTCTGTCTGTGTTATTACTGGAACACTGAACTAAACTGTTGGACAATTAGAGTAATATTTAGTCTTCATCAAGAGTCCTCTTTAATTGTCAATTTGTTCATTTTTTTACAGCACGTCGTAGACGATTCTGCTGTCAAAGTTATACTGGTGGGGAAATACCTTTTGAAGTTATCGTAGGATATACCCTACAGACCACGACTGAAATCTGCAGAATCCCTGCCATCATGTGAGTGTCTTTGATTATTTATCTTTGAATTGAGGTTCAGGATTCTTTACAGAAAAATACATTATAGTGTAATTATAGTTGAATAGAAATATGGGTTAACAATGCTGTGAAAACAGAGTGTTTTGTATGTGAGACTTACGGTTTTGTATGTGTCTCTTCCAGATTCCACACTAAAAATGGGAAAGATTTGTGTGCAGACCTTTCCCAGAGCTCGGTGATCCAACATGTCAACCGACTGAGGTAAGAATGACTCTCATAAATAACATTACAACTGTTATACTATTTACACTTGAATATTAAAAGGGATTTAGAATATAGTTGTTTATTATGAATGGTACAAACAAAGATTGTACTCCTGAATGTAGACACATTGAACCTGTTTCAGATTTGACAACAGATACACCTCTAAATTGGAGATATTGAAATATAAGAGTGGCCTTAACAGCTGAAAATAATCTGAATTTTTCTAATCTATTTCAGGGACAAGGCGGTTCACATCAGCAAATCACAGTCCTAATCCGATGATGGGTTCTGGATACAGAGGAGCAGAACATGTGTATTTAACAGTCAGGAGCTGAACATGTTAATAACCAGTGTATATAGTGTATATCCCATCCTGTTTCCTCTGCTATCCATCTACTTAAATCTTCTTAGTCCTATATTTTCTGGGCTGATTTTATATGAATATATTTTGCAAATTAAAAAAATGTGGTTATAATATAACGCTTTATGAGCAATAAGGTTAAGATCTCGTTGTAAGACAGGAAACTAAATGTTTAAACTTTTTTTAATGAAAACATTTGTTACTTTTTGTCACTGTTACAATTTATGTCTATAATAAATGTCATATATTTTACTATAACCTGTTTGTATATGAAATAGGCTTTGTCATTGTAGAGTTTAATGGTTTGATCTCGTTTTATGGGCATCAGAAATTGCACACGCTGTAACATTTTATTCATAAAAGTCTTGTGTATGATCATATCATTGATCACATCTGTTGCTTTAAACTGTTACTTTAATATTTTATGTCTATAATAAATATATTTTCCTAAGAATTCTCACTTGTTTTGTGTGTTCATCTTGTGTGGTTTGAGTGGTGAATGGAAGATGAACCTTGAACAGTACAATGACAGATACTAACTGATGAAGCAGACAGAGACAAGATATTGAATAGTAACTGTGGAGGAGACAACATCATGAGAGGTCACCAGTGGGTGGATGTAGTAACTGTAGAGGACACTACACCATGAGAGGTCACCAGTGGGTGGATGTAGTAACTGTAGAGGACACTACATCATGAGAGGTCACCAGAGGGTGGATGTAGTAACTGTGGAGGACACTACATCATGAGAGGTCACCAGAGGGTGGATGTAGTAACTGTAGAGGACACTACACCATGAGAGGTCACCAGTGGGTGGATGTAGTAACTGTAGAGGACACTACACCATGAGAGGTCACCAGTGGGTGGATGTAGTAACTGTAGAGGACACTATACCATGAGAGGTCACCAGTGGGTGGATGTAGTAACTGTAGAGGACACTACACCATGAGAGGTCACCAGTGGGTGGATGTAGTAGCTGTAGAGGACACTACACCATGAGAGGTCAGCAGAGGGTGGATGTAGTAACTGTAGAGGACACTACACCATGAGAGGTCACCAGTGGGTGGATGTAGTAACTGTAGAGGACACTACACCATGAGAGGTCAGCAGAGGGTGGATGTAGTAACTGTAGAGGACACTACACCATGAGAGGTCACCAGTGGGTGGATGTAGTAGCTGTAGAGGACACTACACCATGAGAGGTCACCAGTGGGTGGATGTAGTAACTGTAGAGGACACTACACCATGAGAGGTCACCAGTGGGTGGATGTAGTAGCTGTAGAGGACACTACACCATGAGAGGTCACCAGTGGGTGGATGTAGTAACAGTGGAGGACACTACACCATGAGAAGTCAGCAGAGGGTGAATCACTCTCACAGTTTCTTATAAAAACACTCCTATTCCAAAGGCCTTGTAGAGATGACATACAGTATATTCACTTTGTATGTCTATGGTGCTTAAGCTCCAAGTTGTTATTTTTGGATTACATTGAAATCTACATAGACCTGGCCTTGATGGTTGTATACAATGTACAATAACTTCTACCTGGCTAACAACAGGAGTTTCATACAACTGTTTCTTCTTGTTCCTTTTGAGGTTTTAGGAAAGAGTTGATGTTGTGACGAATGCATATTCATTCAAAACAATCAGATATATGACTATTTACAAGAGCTATTCATATTAATCTATTAAGGTAGCACAACCAAGAGGAACCAAATACATCACCACTGAGTCATCAATCGGTGTTAAATTCCCAAATTCCAAACTGTGTCACAACACACACTGTTGTCTCTGCTACCAAAGCAGTGAAATTCCAGTTCTGGAAGTTCTCATTCTGCATTTTTAACCAAATTATTATCTCGTGAGAATTCAATAGTTCAACACATAAACAGTGATAAAGAAATCTAAATGTTTCAAATAGATGGGAAGTTGACAATAGATTATTAGTAGCATGTATTCATGCTTTGTTGTTGTGATTTCATTCATATAATTCAGTTATTATTCTATTGTTACAGTCATGAAATATTCAAATGCTGTAAGAGCCGACGCTGGAGATGAGAAGTAGTGACCGGGAGTCAACATTTAATAGGAACAGACAAGGAACGAGCAACAGCCTCAAGCAACCCGGGAAACATACGGACAGACTACAAACAATACAGTCGGGAACAGAGATGGGGAACTGACAAATATAGGGGAGGTAATAAACAGGTGAGTCCAATAATACGTTGATGCGCGTAATGGGGAAAGGCAGGTGTGCGTACTGACGGTGGCAGGAGTGCGTAATGCTGGGGAGCCTGGTGCCTTCGAGCACCAGGGAGGGGGAGCGGGAGCAGACGTGACAATTGCATTGAATTGCAAAATCTGATGCAATGATTTACTGCCATAGGGCTGGGTGCAGCTAGTATTGATATATTGGTCAATTTACAGGAAGAAAATACATAGTTATCTTCATATTTGCTAAACCGAATATATTTGTTACGCCTAGTCCATTGGACAATTAAATAGGAATATCAAACGTCTGAGGTATGATAACACCATGTACTCTGCATCTCAGATAGAGATGGAAATCACAATTCAGAAACATGAACCAAAACTCATTACAACTGTTATTGACCCGGTGTGTCAACTCAACCATAACAGACATGCAGCCAAACATGCTGGTTGAAATGCTCTCTTCCTCTCTCTCTCGTCATCCCTATCTCCATCTCTTTCCTTCCCTCTCTCCCCATCTCTCTCTCTACCTCCTTTTCCCTCTCTCCCACTCTTCCTCCCTCTCTTTCTCTTCCTGATCTCTCCCCCCTAACCATCTCTCTTTCTCTCCCCTCTCTCCCCAACTCTACTCCCTCTCTCTCTCAATCTCTCTCTCTTTCTTACTCCCTCTCCCTCTCTCCCCTGTCTCTCTCTCTCCCTCCTCTCTCTGCCTCTCTCTCCCCCTTCCCCTGCCCTATCTCTCTCTCTCTAACCGCCAGGGGTTTGAGGTTTGGGGCGAGGGGGGCTGTTCATTGACCCGGTGTGATGTAGATCATCATGTGTTTTCCCACTTCAATCAATCTGAAAGGCAGTTAGATGGGTAAGTACCCTCTTAGAAAAATTGGTTCCAAAACGGCTCATCGGCTGTCCCCGTAGGAGAACCCTTTTTGGTTCCGGGGAGAACCCTTTTTTATTTCCACATAGATCCATTTTGGGTTCCATGTTGAACCCTCTGTGGAAAGGGTCGTACATGGAACCCAAAAGGGTTCTAAATAACTTATTATTTTAAGGATTTGAACTCATAGTTGAACAAAGTTACCTCGCGAACTCCTCAAACCTGATTCTTAGTACAGGGCTCTGATGTTCCCACTCCTATCTAGTGTAAGTCTCACTCTAGCAACTAGAGGGCAGCAGAACCTTTCAAACTTTAGAAAATCCAACTGTAATTTATTTAACCTTTATTTAACTAGGCAATTCAGTTATTTTCAATGACGGACTACCAAAAGGCAAAAGGCCTCCTGCGGGGACGGTGGCCTGGGATTAAAGAAATAAAATAAATACAATATAAATATAGGACAAATCACACCAATAACGAGAGAGACAACACTACATAAACAGAGACCTAAGACAACAACATAGCAAGGCATCAACACATGACAGCACAGCATGGTAGCAACACAACACAACAACAACATGGTAGCAACACAACATGGCAGCAGCACAAAACAGGGTACAAACATTATTGGGCACAGACAACAGCACAAAGGTCATGAAGGTAGAGACAACAATACATCACACAAAGCAGCCACAACTGTCAGTAAGAGTGTCCATGATGGAGACTTTGAATGAAGAGATTGAGATAAATCAGTCCAGTTTGAGTGTTTGTTGCAGCTCGTTCCAGTCGCTAGCTGCAGCGAACTGAAAAGAGGAGCGACCCAGGGATGTGTGTGCTTTGGGGACATTTAACAGAATGTGACTGGCAGAACGGGTGTTGTATGTGGAGGATGAGGGCTGCAGTAGATATCTCAGATAGGGGGGAGTGAGGCCTAAGATGGTTTAATTAATAAACATCAACCAGTGGGTCTTGCAACGGGTATACAGAGATGACCAGTTTACAGAGGAGTATAGAGTGCAGTGATGTGTCCTATAAAGAGCTTTGGTGGAAAATCTGATGGCCGAATGGTAAAGAACGTCTAGTTGCTCGAGAGCACCCTTACCTGCCGATCTATAAATGATGTCTCCGTAATCTAGCATGGGTAGGATGGTCATCTGAATCAGGGTTATTTTGGAAGCTGGAGTGAAAGATGAGGGATTACGATACAGGAAACCAAGTCTAGATTTAACCTTAGCCTGCAGCTTTGATATGTGCTGAGAGAAGGACAGTGCACAGTCTAGCCATACTCCCAAGTACTTGTATGATGTGACTACCTCCAGCTCTAAACCCTCAGAGGTAGTAATAACACCTGTGGGAAGAAGGGCATTCCCCTTACCAAACCAGACCTTTGTTTTGGAGGTGTTCAGAACAAGGTTAAGGGTAGAGAAAGCTTGTTGGACACTAAGAAAGCTTTGTTGTAGAGCATTTAGCACAAAATCCGGGGAGGGGCCAGCTCAGTATAAGACTGTATCATCTGCATATAAATGGATGAGAGCGCTTCCTACTGCCTGAGCTATGTTGTTGATGTAAATTGAGAATAAAAATTGAGGAATCATGACTTGAAGTGGTGATTATAGATCTCAGCCATGTGCTTCTTGTCAGTAACAGCCACATTATCAATGGGCAGCTGGGAGGAGGAGGGTTTATTCTCCTGGTCTTGAACCATTTTCCAGAACTTTTTGGGGTTAGACCCACAGAGAGACAACTGCTCCTTAAAGTAACTACCTTTGGCCTTCCGGATAGCCTAAGTGCACTTATTTCTCATTTGCCAGAATGATAGCCAGTGAGCTTGAGTATGCGTATGCCGAGCCTTTCGCCAAATACAACTCTTGAGGTGGAGTCACTCTGCCTATGTCATCATAGTGAAACACGTTGTTTCCATGTGTTTGATGTGTTTGGGACCATTTCATCAATTCCATTTTGGCCATTAGAATGAGCCCGTCCTCCTATAGCTCCTTCCATCAGCCTCCTCTGTGTGGCGCACAATGCACTGTGTTTCCTCCTAGACCAACTGATACATCTGATAACTGTACATACAGTATGTTCTATGATATGATCTGTGGTGGTTTCACTGGTGAGGGTACATGGTTACACATACACACATAACCACAGCAAGCTGTTAAAACCTCTAAGAGCTTCTGTCCTACTTCTAGGACATATAAGAGAACTCAGGAAATATTTAGGTTTTTTGGGATACATATTTATCCCCATGTTTTTGTTGGCACAAAACTACCTCCATACGTCTATTCATTTGTGTTGGTACCTTCAGACGAGTCCCGTGACACTTGTGGGGCTCGTAGAGAAAAACGGAGAACACCATTGTGTTGGTGAGAGTCAGTGTGGTATTAGTGGAGTATTAGTTTCTAGTCCAAACGGTTCAGACACTACAGACAGAAGTTGACACATCAGTGTTACTTGTGGGGGGCGTAGATCAAAACAGAGATGATGCTACAGACGTTTTTTACAGATGCTTCAGATGCTACAGACGTTTTTGTGAGAAGACAGATTTTGGGGAATTCTCATGGTCTGACATCTTTCACTGCATATGTGGATGTGGTGGTTTGAGAAGAAGCCCATTCAAAAATCTGATATCTCTAACTTAAACTGAAGTATTTTGATGGGGATTTTATTTACTGTCACTTAGATTGATGAATGGGTGCGTAAACAGGCTATTAATTTGAGACCACAGTTATTCTCTGTCTGAATCAAAATACAAAGGTTTTTATATGATTGACATATCTCCCACATCCTTTGGTTATGAGGGTTAAAGGACATTATAATGTAGAATTGATATATTGTTCAATTGAGGTACAGTGGTTGGCATGTAATTCACCCTACACTCCTTGTATTTATAACTAGTTCATATAGGATCATAGGATAGAACGGTGTTTCTTAATGGGGACCCAAAAGGTGTGCACTTTTCTGTTATTGCCGTAGCACTAGACACCTGATTCCACTAATCATTGGGAGTGTTCCTCTGCCTAGGCGTTGCTGATGCATGCTAGATCTTACAATGCCTGGATAGGTATTTTAAGTATGAACTAACCACATGTTCTATTAGCAATCTGGTGCTTGACAGCACGGTCGATGACATCCCACACAACCATTGGTTGATGCATGCAACTGAGCAGGGTTTTGATGATGAGGTAATTGGTGGAATCAGGTATGTAGCGTTTGGGGCAAAACTAAACCCTTTGGGTCCCCAGCACCAGAATAATGAAATACTGAGATATAATATAAAACACAAACTCACTTAACATGATCCAAAAATGTATTCCTTAACCCAGGAGACTTCAACAAATGTACAAGCATTTAGGTATACTAATATTGTTGTGCATTTCAATCAGCTCACAATAAATGCTGTATGTAAATAAACATGTCAAAGTTGTTCAGACATCCTCCTTCTTGTTTTGTTGAAGAATCTTGTTTCCCTTTTTTGTTCATTGGGGAATGTGATGGGGAAATTCTGCCGTGGAACTTTGGTTTTAGGGCGTGGGTAGGAAAGTCCATTTCACCTCTCAGAGAATAAGCCTCTACCTCTACCAGGAGTATATATATGGCTCTGGTGAGGAATAGGACCTCACACAGCCACTGAAGCTCTTTGTCTGAAGACAGCAGCTCATCACAACACAGCACCACAGAAGAAGAGATGGCCCAGATCAGAGCCCCTGTTGTTGTGCTGCTCGTGCTCCTGGCTGTGGGGCTGTTTGCTGCTGAGGTTTCTGCAGCTAAACAAGGTCAATATTGGATGTGAAAGTTTTGTCTCAGTCCGTCTGTCTGTCTCCCTCTCTCCTTGTTTTTTGCAAATGGTGTTTTTTAATTGCCATACAAGATAACGTTTCTTGTCTTTTTGCTCAATAGGTTTTCCTAGAGGCTGTTGTACGAGTTACTCCCAGGGTAGGATGGACATTCGTCTCATCCTTGGCTTTTCCATACAGACAGTGAATGACGGGTGCAACATTGATGCTATCATGTGAGTGACTATGGAAGGCCTAACAGTAGAACTGGGACAAACTGCAAGTAAAATGATAACATTAATTGTAACACATGTAGTATTTATGCAGTATTTCTTCAATTTAAGTATATCATTAAGTATAAAATAATTGTACAACAGAAGTAAAACAATTTGATAACTTGATATTATTTGCATTGATTGATTTGCGATGTGATATTGCATTGTGATGTTATAGAGATGTAAGCCTATAAAGCACTGATGATTGACTGATGTTGTCTCTTCAACATGTTCTCTTCCAGTTTCCACACTGTCAGAGGGAGATTCCCATGTATGGATCCCACCAAGGGCTGGGTTATGAAAGTTGTTCACAAGCTGAGGTAAGAATTCATTCATATTTATTCAGGATAAAATGATTTGGTTCCATGGAATTGAATTATACTGACAGTGTGTGTAAGGTTTATCATAAGGATATTAGGTAAAACGATGGTATAAGAAATGGATGACATAACTTTATTTCTTCTCTACAGGGAGAGAGCGGAACGATTGAACAAGAAAAGGTCATAGGAATGGTTCTCATCACAAGGGTACACGGGACGAAGAGTTTGTGTTGCTATCTTCATTGACGGAGGAGAATGCAAACATGCTGGAATCCTGCTATCTCTAAGTTTATCCAACTACCTGAATTTTATCAGACATTTTTCTGTGCTGAAAAGTATAATAAATGAAGAATATAAACAACGCGGAGCACCTGGACACAGCCCTTAGCCGTGGTATATTGGCCACATATGACAAACCCCTGAGGAGCCTTATTGCTATTATAAACTGGTTACAAACATAATTAGAGCAGTACAAATATTATTTATTGTCATACCGATAGTATATGGTCTGACATACTACAGCTGTCAGCCAATCATTTTCAGGGCTGGAACCTCTCAGTTTATTATTTTGCATAACCTATTTGTATATGAAATCATCTGTGTTGGCAGAGTTTAATGTTATAATCTTGTTGTATGAGCATCAGAAATCACATGTTTTAACCCTTTTATTCATAAAGGTCTTGTGTATGATCAGATCATTGATCACATCTGTTATATTTAACAGTTACTGTTACATTTTATATCTATAATAAATCATATATTTTACTAAGAATTCTCACTTCTTTTGTGTCTTCATCTTGTGTGGTATGAGGGGGGCTCCTGAGTGCCACAGCGGTCTAAGGCACTGCATCTCAGTGCTTGAGGCGTCACTACAGACACCCTGGTTTGAATCCAGGCTGTATCACAACCGGCCGTAATTGGGAGTCCCATAGGGGGGCGCACAATTGGCCCAGCATCGTCCAGGTTTGGCCGGTTTAGGCCGTCATTACAAATAAGAATTTGTTCTTAAAACCTCTTTGGGCTAGGGGGCAGAATTTTCACTTTTGGATAAATAGCGTGCCCAATTTCAACTTCCTGCTACTCATGCCAAGAATATAAGATATGCATATTATTCATAGATTTGGATAGAAAACACTCTGAAGTTTCTAAAACTGTTGAATCACGTCTGTAAATATACCAGAACTTATGTAGCAGGCAAAACCCAGAGGACTAACTGTTCAGATTAGTTATTTTTTTAGCCCTCTCCGTTCCCTGAGTTGTCTTTGCCAAGGGATATTTCATAGGAACCTGTTTTCAGTTCCTACCGCTTCCCCTGGATTTCACCAGTCTTTGGAATTTGGTTGAGGTTATTCCTTTGTGCAATGAAGAAGTAGGCCAACTCGGAACTAGGGACACTTTTGTGAGTTGCGCAAGACGTGAAAAGCAGCGCTGGTTTGTTTTCATTCCTGTATTGAACACAGAAAGACCCGACTACAATTTGATCGATTATTAACGTTTAAAAATACCTAAATTTGTATTACAAAAGTAGTTTGAAATAGTTTGGCAAAGTTTATAGGCAACGTTTGAAATATTTTGTAGTGACGTTGCGTTTTTTGTAAGATGTTTTTTTCTGGATCAAATGCGCTTTATAAATGGAGATTTTGGATATATATGGACGGAATTAATCGAACAAAAGGACCAATTGTGATGTTTATGGGACATATTGGAGTGCCAACAAAAGAAGCTTGTCAAAGGTAATGCATGTTTTATATTTTATTTCAGCGTTTTGTGTAGCGCCTGTAGGGTTGAAATATGCTTACTCCTTTGTTTACTGCTGGTGCAGATGGTGCAGGCTATAAGATAATAGCTTCTTATGCTTTCGCCAAAAAGCATTTTTAAATTCTGACATGTTGGCTGGATTCACAACGAGTGTAGCTTTAATTGAGTATCTTACATGTGTGATTTAATGAATTAAAGTTTGAATTTTATAGTATTTTATTTGAATCTGGCGCTCTGCATTTTCCCTTGCAATTGGCCAGTTGAGACATTTGCGTCCCGCCTATCCCAAAGAGGTTTAACTGACTTGCCTAGTTAAATAAAGGTTACTTTTTTTGGACAGTACAATGACAGATACTAACTGATGAAGCAGACAGACAGAGAAAATATTGTATAGTAACTGTGGAGGACAATACACCATGAGAGGTCACCAGTGGGTGGATGTAGTAACTGTAGAGGACACTACACCATGAGAGGTCACCAGTGGGTGGATGTAGTAACTGTAGAGGACACTACACCATGAGAGGTCACCAGTGGACTGATGTGGTAACTGTAGAGGACACTACACCATGAGAGGTCACCAGTGGACTGATGTGGTAACTGTAGAGGACACTACACCATGAGAGGTCACCAGTGGACTGATGTGGTAACTGTAGAGGACACTACACCATGAGAGGTCACCAGTGGACTGATGTGGTAGCTGTAGAGGACACTACACCATGAGAAGTCACCAGTGGACTGATGTGGTAACTGTAGAGGACACTACACCATGAGAGGTCACCAGTGGACTGATGTGGTAACAGTAGAGGACACTACACCATGAGAGGTCACCAGTGGACTGATGTGGTAACTGTAGAGGACACTACACCATGAGAGGTCACCAGTGGACTGATGTGGTAACTGTAGGGGACACTACACCATGAGAGGTCACCAGTGGACTGACGTGGTAACTGTAGAGGACACTACACCATGAGAGGTCACCAGTGGACTGATGTGGTAACTGTAGAGGACACTACACCATGAGAGGTCACCAGTGGACTGATGTGGTAACTGTAGAGGACACTACACCATGAGAGGTGTTGTGTTTTTACTATCATTAACTGAAGACTTTTAGTTTTTATCAAAGATTCTCTGTAATTAGCATTTCGTGATTAACTAATCAGGCAAATGGAATTATCTAGGAAGTCAGGGGGAAATGAAAATATTCAGATTACAAAGTTATAATTTTCCTAATATAACTTTTCAGATATTTTAATATCTGATCAATTAGTCTTCTGAATAATGACTTACTTATTTTATGTTAGTCTCATTCCAAATGTCGTAAATTGTTTGTTATCTGCACGAACCCAGTCTTCACTATACATCAATTGTCTTAAATCATTTATTTATTAACTAACTAAACAATCACAGAAGTGCACACACAAACAAACAAAGTAAATATGGTTTCAAGAAATTATAGGGAATGTGCCCTAGTGGGCTAAATAGGCATGGCGGCTTGTTAGACAAAAGGGGAGTGGGGGTCAGCTGAGAAGTCACTACAGAGTTGATAATTATAACAATTGAAATGCTAATCCTTTGCACATGAACGCTCACTCATTCGGGAACAATTGCAATCAATATATATATTTCCGCTCAGTGTGTCGTCGGGATCTCTGTTAAAAAGTTTGATCTGTTGGAGAGTGTCCGACCTCTCTCTCTCTCTGGCGTGGTTAGAATGGGTAGTTCAGAGTGACATTCATTCGGATCATTATAGAATAGATGTTTTCGGCGGTTGTCGATTTTCCCGTTCAATTATACCGAATTCCTAGCTGCAGACTAGTAATTAATATCAAAGACTTGTTCTTATTCTGTCGGTATCGATAGTCTAAGAGTTTAACCACGTGGGATGGTTAAAAGATTCAGCAGTCTGGTCTCAAACCTTGGCCCTCTCG
The DNA here is from genome assembly GCF_057628025.1 of Oncorhynchus mykiss. Classification (NCBI taxonomy): domain Eukaryota; kingdom Metazoa; phylum Chordata; class Actinopteri; order Salmoniformes; family Salmonidae; genus Oncorhynchus; species Oncorhynchus mykiss. Next base: position 81,913,978 of record NC_143029.1, on the reverse strand, counting down.
TTATCGAGGTAAGCTGGTCTGCAACCTTTGTCCTCTCGTAATTGAGAGCAACATGGTCTGCCTATTTCTCAGGCCCAGAATCTAGAATATGCATATAATTGTCAGATTAGGATAGAAAACACTCTAAAGTTTCCAAAACTGTCAAAATATTGTCTGTGATTATAACGGAACCCATATTGCAGGCTAAAACCTGAGGAAAATTCAACCCGGAAGTGGCCTCTATTTTGAAAGCTCCATGTTCCATTGAATGCCTTCCCTCCATTTAAAGGGATATCAACCAGATTCCTTTTCCTATGGCTTCCCCATGTTGTGAACAGTCTTTAGACATAGTTTCAGGCTTTTATTTTGAAAAATGAGCGAGAAAGATCACATCGCATCAGTGTATAGCTGGGTGTCCCCAGGGTTTTGCTTGCGCAACAGTTTGGAGCAGCCATTGTGTCTCTCTCTCCTATTGACGAAGCTAAAGTCCCGGTTGATATATTATTGATTATATATATATATATATATATATATATATATTATATATATTAATTTATTGATTTTCTGACTTTCGTGACCAATCTACTTGGCAGCTAGCTGTTTGTAATATTTTGTCTACTGAGAGAGATGTTCTTACATAAACGCTTTGATACCTTTCGCTGAAAAGCTTTATTGAAATCTGACACCCCAGGTGGATTAACAACAAGCTAAACTGTGTTTTGCTACATTGCACTTGTGATTTCATGAAAATTAAATATTTTTAGTAATTTAATTTGAATTTGGCACTCTGCAATCCAGCTGATGTTGATGTAAATGATCCCGCTAACGGGATGGGTGCATCAAGAAATTAAACTCAAAAGGGAATTGGAGTTTCCTTCATTAAATAGTCCAAAATCACATTATACAATTTTACAAACAGTTTCATCCTCACTCATTCATCTTACACAACAATTAGATGTAAACCGCATATCTGAGGCTCTTATATAAACAGCGTTATGGTACTGTTGCCGTATTGTCTCCCATGAGTTTCACAAAATTGTACCAAACGGACCAGGTCGTAGCTGGATTCTTCTCCGATCTTTTATACCTTCTCCAGAACATAAATGTTGTTCGGACCTCAAGTTCTGTGAGGTGGAAGAAATTTCTTTGATCTCTTCAATGAAAACTCTACTCTCTCTCTGTACTGTGGACATGAGGAGATAATCTCCTCCATGAATTTACGACCTCTCTCTGACCACAGCAGCCTGGGTGTAGGAGACAGGGAGAGGGGGATGGGGCTTACTGTACCCAAAGAGGGCAACGTCATGACAGAGGTCACCAGTGGGTGGATGTAGTAACAGTGGAGGACACTACACCATGAGAGGTCACCAGTGGACTGGATGTAGTAACAGTGGAGGACACTACACCATGAGAGGTCACCAGTGGGTGGATGTAGTAACTGTAGAGGACACTACACCATGAGAGGTCATCAGTGGGTGGATGTAGTAGCTGTAGAGGACACTACACCATGAGAGGTCACCAGTGGGTGGATGTAGTAACAGTGGAGGACACTACACCATGAGAGGTTAGCAGAGGGTGAATCACTCTCACAGTTTCTTAAAAAACACTCCTATTCCAAAGGCCTTGTAGAGATGACATACAGTATATTCACTTTGTATGTCTATGGTGTTTAAGCTCCAAGTTGTTATTTTTGGATTACATTGAAATCTACATAGACCTGGCCTTGATGGTTGTACATACAACTGTTGATTCTTGTTCCTTTTGAGGTTTTAGGAAAGAGTTGATGTTGTGACAAATGCATATTCATTCAAAACAATCAGATATATGACTATTTACAAGAGCTATTCATATTAATCTATTAAGGTAGCACAACCAAGAGGAACCAAATACATCACCACTGAGTCATCAATCAGTGTTAAATTCCCAAATTCCAAACTGTGTCACAACACACACTGTTGTCTCTGCTACCAAAGCAGTGAAATTCCAGTTCTGGAAGTTCTCATTCTGCATTTTTAACCAAATTATTATCTCGTGAGAATTCAATAGTTCAACACATAAACAGTGATAAAGAAATCTAAATGTTTCAAATAGATGGGAAGTTGACAATAGATTATTAGTAGCATGTATTCATGCTTTGTTGTTGTGATTTCATTCATATAATTCAGTTATTATTCTATTGTTACAGTCATGAAATATTCAAATGCTGTAAGAGCCGACGCTGGAGATGAGAAGTAGTGACCGGGAGTCAACATTTAATAGGAACAGACAAGGAACGAGCAACAGCCTCAAGCAACCCGGGAAACATACGGACAGACTACAAACAATACAGTCGGGAACAGAGATGGGGAACTGACAAATATAGGGGAGGTAATAAACAGGTGAGTCCAGGTGAGTCCAATAATACGTTGATGCGCGTAGTGGGGAAAGGCAGGTGTGCGTACTGACGTTGGCAGGAGTGCGTAATGCTGGGGAGCCTGGTGCCTTCGAGCGCCAGGGAGGGGGAGCGGGAGCAGGCGTGACAATTGCATTGAATTGCAAAATCTGATGCAATGATTTACTGCCATAGGGCTGGGTGCAGCTAGTATTAATATATTGGACAATTTACAGGAAGAAAATACATAGTTATCTTCATATTTGCTAAACCGAATATATTTGTTAGGCCTAGTCCATTGGACAATTAAATAGGAATATCAAACTTCTGAGGTATGATAACACCATGTACTCTGCATCTCAGATAGAGATGGAAATCACAATTCAGAAACATGAACCAAAACTCATTAAAACTGTTATTCACCCGGTGTGTCAACTCAACCATAACAGACATGCAGCCAAACATGCTGATGGAAATGCTCTCTTCCTCTCTCTCTCTTCATCCCTATCTCCATCTCTCTCTCTACCTCCTTTTCCCTCTCTCCCACTCTTCCTCCCTCTCTTTCTCTCCCTGCTCTCTCCCCCCTAACCGTCTCTCTTTCTCTCCCCACTCTCCCCAACTCTACTCCCTCTCTCTCTCAATCTCTCTCTTTTTCTTCCTCCCTCTCCCTCTCTCCCCTGTCTCTCTCTCTCCCTCCTCTCTCTGCCTCTCTCTCCCCCTTCCCCTGCCCTATCTCTCTCTCTCTCTAACCGCCAGGGGTTTGAGGTTTGGGGCGAGGGGGGCTGTTCATTGACCCGGTGTGATGTAGATCATCATGTGTTTTCCCACTTAAATCAATCTGACAGGCAGTTAGATGGGTATGTACCCTCTTAGAAAAATTGGTTCCAAAACGGCTCATCGGCTGTCCCCGTAGGAGAACCCTTTTTGGTTCCGGGGAGAACCCTTTTTTATTTCCACATAGAACCATTTTGGGTTCCATGTTGAACCCTCTGTGGAAAGGGTTGTACATGGAACCCAAAGGGGTTCTCCTTGAACCAGGTTCGAAATAACTTATTATTTTAAGGATTTGAACTCATAGTTGAACAAAGTTACCTCGCGAACTCCTCAAACCTGATTCTTAGTACAGGGCTCTGATGTTCCCACTCCTATTTAGTGTAAGTCTCACTCTAGCAACTAGAGGGCGGCAGAACCTTTCAAACTTTAGAAAATCCAACTGTCATTTATTTAACCTTTATTTAACTAGGCAATTCAGTTATTTTCAATGACGGACTACCAAAAGGCAAAAGGCCTCCTGCGGGGACGGTGGCCTGGGATTAAAGAAATAAAATAAATACAATGTAAATATAGGACAAATCACACCAATAACGAGAGAGACAACACAACACTACATAAACAGAGACCTAAGACAACAACATAGCAAGGCAGCAACACACGACAACACAGCATGGTAGCAACACAACACAACAACAACATGGTAGCAACACAACATGGCAGCAGCACAAAACAGGGTACAAACATTATTGGGCACAGACAACAGCACAAAGGTCAAGAAGGTAGAGACAACAATACATCACACAAAGCAGCCACAACTGTCAGTAAGAGTGTCCATGATGGAGACTTTGAATGAAGAGATTGAGATAAATCAGTCCAGTTTGAGTGTTTGTTGCAGCTCGTTCCAGTCGCTAGCTGCAGAGAACTGAAAAGAGGAGCGACCCAGGGATGTGTGTGCTTTGGGCACATTTAACAGAATGTGACTGGCAGAACGGGTGTTGTATGTGGAGGATGAGGGCTGCAGTAGATATCTCAGATAGTTGGGAGTAAGGCCTAAGAGGCTTTTATAAATAACATCAACCAGTGTGTCTTGCGACGGGTATACAGAGATGACCAGTTTACAGAGGAGTATAGAGTGCAGTGATGTGTCCTATAAGGAGCATTGGTGGAAAATGTGATCGCCGAATGGTAAAGAACATCTAGTTGCACGAGAGCACCCTTATCTGTCGATCTATAAATGATGTCTCCGTAATCTACACTCCTTGTATTACACTCCTTGTATTTATAACTAGTTCATATAGGATCATAGGATAGAACGGTGTTTCTTAATGGGGACCCAAAAGGTGTGCACTTTTCTGTTATTGCCGTAGCACTAGACACCTGATTCCACTAATCATTGGGAGTGTTCCTCTGCCTAGGCGTTGCTGATGCATGCTAGATCTTACAATGCCTGGATAGGTATTTTAAGTATGAACTAACCACATGTTCTATTAGCAATCTGGTGCTTGACAGCACGGCCGATGACATCCCACACAACCATTGGTTGATGCATGCAACGTCTGAGCAGGGTTTTGATGATGAGGTAATTAGTGGAATCAGGTATGTAGCATTTGGGGCAAAACTAAACCCTTTGGGTTCCCAGCACCAGAATAATGAAATACTGAGATATAATATAAAACACAAACTCACTTAACATGATCCAAAAAAGTATTCCTTAACCCAGGAGACTTCAACAAAGGTACAATCATTTAGGGACACTAATATTGTCGTGCATTTCAATCAGCTCACAATAAATGCTGTATATAAATAAACATGTCAAAGTTGTTCAGACATCCTCCCTCTTGTTCCGTTCAAGAATCTTGTTTCCCTTTTTTGTTCATTGGGGAATGTGATGGGGAAATTCTGCCGTGGAACTTTGGTTTTAGGGCGTGGGTAGGAAAGTCCATTTCACCTCTCAGAGAATAAGCCTCTACCTGCACCAGGAGTATATATATGGCTCTGGTGAGGAATAGGACCTCACACAGCCACTGAAGCTCTTTGTCTGAAGACAGCAGCTCATCACATCACAGCACCACAGAAGAAGAGATGGCCCAGATCAGAGCCCCTGTTGTTGTGCTGCTCGTGCTCCTGGCTGTGGGGCTGTTTGCTGCTGAGGTTTCTGCAGCTAAACAAGGTCAATATTGGATGTGAAAGTTTTGTCTCAGTCCGTCTGTCTGTCTCCCTCTCTCCTTGTTTTTTGCAAATGGTGTTTTTTAATTGCCATACAAGATAACGTTTCTTGTCTTTTTGCTCAATAGGTTTTCCTAGAGGCTGTTGTACGAGTTACTCCCAGGGTAGGATGGATCGTCTCATCCTTGGCTTTTCCATACAGACAGTGATTGACGGGTGCAACATTGATGCTATCATGTGAGTGACTCTGGAAGGCCTAACAGTAGAACTGGGACAAATTGCAAGTAAAATGATAATATTAATTGTAACACATGTATTATTTCTTCAATTTAAGTATATCATTAAGTATAACATAATTGTACAACAGAAGTAAAACAATTTGATAACTTGATGTTATTTGCATTGCTTCATTTGCGATGTGATATTGCATTGTGATGTTATAGAGATGTAAGCCTATAAAGCACTGATGATTGACTGATGTTTTCTCCTCAACATGTTCTCTTCCAGTTTCCACACTGTCAGAGGGAGATTCCAATGTGTGGATCCCACCAAGGACTGGGTTATGAAAGCTGTTCGCAAGCTGAGGTAAGAATTCATTCATATTTATTCAGGATAAAATGATTTGGCTCCTTGGAATTGAATTATACTGACAGTGTGTGTAGGGTTTATCATAAGGATATTAGGTAAAACGATGGTATAAGAAATGGATGACAACTTTATTTCTTCTCTACAGGGAGAGAGCGGAACGATTGAACAAGAAAAGGTCATAGGAATAGTGTTCATCACAAGGGTACACGGGACGAAGAGTTTGTGTTGCTATCTTCATTGACGGAGGAGAATGCAAACATGCTGGAACCCTGCTATCTCTAAGTTTATCCAACTACCTGAATTTTATCAGACATTTCTCTGTGCTGAAAAGGATAATAAATGAAGAATATAAACAACGCGGAGCACCTGGACACAGCCCTTAGCCGTGGTATATTGGCCACATATGACAAACCCCTGAGGAGCCTTATTGCTATTATAAACTGGTTACAAACATAATTAGAGCAGTAAAAATATTATTTATTGTCATACCGATAGTATAGGGTCTGACATACTACAGTTGTCAGCCAATCATCATTCAGGGCTGGAACCACCTAGTTTATTATTTTACATAACCTATTTGTATGTCATGACTTCGGCTGAGGTCGGCTCCTCTCCTTGTTGGGGCGACGTTTGGCGGTCGGCGTCACCGGCTTTCTAGTCATCACCGATCCATGTTTCCTTTTTCCTTTTGTTTTGTCTTGACTACACACACCTGATTTCTATTCCCTTATTATGTTCCTTATTTACCCTCTCGTCTACCTTTCTGTTTCATCCGTGATTGTTTTGTGTTACCGTGTGTGTTGGAGGGTTTTTCTCTATACGTTATGTTTCCTTGTTGGAGATATTCCAGTTTTGAATATTTTGAGTAAAGTCTTTTGTGTTTTCTCAAACCTGTGTCCTGAGCCTGACTCAGACAACGAACCCAGCATTTTATCACATTGTATGTGAAATCATCTGTGTTGGCAGAGTTTAATGTTATAATCTTGTTGTATGAGCATCAGAAATCACATGTTTTAACCCTTTTATTCATAAAGGTCTTGTGTATGATCAGATCATTGATCACATCTGTTATATTTAACAGTTACTGTTACATTTTATATCTATAATAAATCATATATTTTACTAAGAATTCTCACTTCTTTTGTGTCTTCATCTTGTGTGGTATGAGGGGGGCTCCTGAGTGCCACAGCGGTCTAAGGCACTGCATCTCAGTGCTTGAGGTGTCACTACAGACACCCTGGTTTGAATCCAGGCTGTATCACAACCGGCCGTAATTGGGAGTCCCATAGGGGGGCGCACAATTGGCCCAGCATCGTCCAGGTTTGGCCGGTTTAGGCCGTCATTACAAATAAGAATTTGTTCTTAAAACCTCTTTGGGCTAGGGGGCAGAATTTTCACTTTTGGATAAATAGCGTGCCCAATTTCAACTTCCTGCTACTCATGCCAAGAATATAAGATATGCATATTATTCATAGATTTGGATAGAAAACACTCTGAAGTTTCTAAAACTGTTGAATCATGTCTGTAAGTATACCAGAACTTATGTAGCAGGCAAAACCCAGAGGACTAACTGCTCAGATTAGTTATTTTTTTTAGCCCTCTCCGTTCCCTGAGTTGTCTTTGCCAAGGGATATTTCATAGGTACCTGTTTTCAGTTCCTACCGCTTCCCCTGGATTCCACCAGTCTTTGGAATTTGGTTGAGGTTATTCCTTTGTGCAATGAAGAAGTAGGCCAACTCGGAACTAGGGACACTTTTGTGAGTTGTGCAAGACGTGAAAAGCAGCGCTGGTTTGTTTTCATTCCTGTATTGAACACAGAAAGACCCGACTACAATTTGATCGATTATTAACGTTTAAAAATACCTAAATTTGTATTACAAAAGTAGTTTGAAATAGTTTGGCAAAGTTTATAGGCAACGTTTGAAATATTTTGTAGTGACGTTGCGTTTTTTGTAAGATGTTTTTTTCTGGATCAAATGCGCTTTATAAATGGAGATTTTGGATATATATGGACGGAATTAATCGAACAAAAGGACCAATTGTGATATTTATGGGACATATTGGAGTGCCAACAAAAGAAGCTTGTCAAAGGTAATGCATGTTTTATATTTTATTTCAGCGTTTTGTGTAGCGCCTGCAGGGTTGAAATATGCTTACTCCTTTGTTTACTGCTGGTGCAGATGGTGCAGGCTATAAGATAATAGCTTCTTATGCTTTCGCCAAAAAGCATTTTTAAAATCTGACAGGTTGGCTGGATTCACAACGAGTGTAGCTTTAATTGAGTATCTACATGTGTGAATTAATGAAAGTTTGAATTTCATAGTATTTTATTTGAATCTGGCGCTCTGCATTTTCCCTGGCAATTGGCCAGTTGAGACATTTGCGTCCCGCCTATCCCAAAGAGGTTTAACCTGTCTACGATACTGGTTCCCAATTGGGAATCAACCCTTCCACGTTCAGCTGAAACGGTGGCGCATGGAACGCAAAAATATTCTTAAAAATATTTAACCTCCACACATTAACAAGTCCAATAGCTCAAATGAAAGATAAACACCTTGTTCATCTAGCCAGCAAGTCAGATTTCTAAAATGTTTTATGGCGAAAACATAGCACATATATATGTAAAACCACCACCAGACACAGCTCATTTGAATAGCCAAAACATGCAATCAACAAACGCAGGATTAAAAAATAAATCGCTCACTAACCTTTTGAAAATCTTCATCAGATGACAGTAATATGACATGTTACACAGTACATATTTTTTTTTTTCAATAATATGCCATTTATATCCATAAATGTCCATTTACAGTGAGTTCACGTTCAGAAATTACTCAAAAATGCCCGCAGGAAATCTATGTAGCGCGGCAAGATAACGTAAATAGACATCATAAACTTTGACTAAATATACATGTTCTACATATAGTTAGAAAGATACACTGCTTCTTTATGCAACCGCTGTGTTAGATTTATTTTTAACGTTACAGAAATCGCACACTATTCCATATGCTGAGACAGCGCTCAGTTCCAAGCTACATTTCTACGTAATGTTGGAGTCAACAGAAACACAGATTTAAGCATAAATATTCCCTTACCTTCGATGGTCTTCGTTCAGAATGTTCTGGAAGGCTTCATACTTACCCAATACATCGTTTGGTTTCAAGTCTTGCGTCTTTGTATTAGCTACTGCTAATAACATCAGCTGAAATGCACCCAAAACGTCCTCTGGTCCGGAAAAGTTGCGCATCAAAACTTCAAAATTACATATTATATGTCGACTAAACAGGTCAAACTAAGTGCAGAAGCAAGCTTTATGATGTTTTAGACACGCAAAACAAACTTCAATTCAATCGGCCATCGTCTGCCCTTCTCTTGAGTGCTGGAACAAAGGAATGGCTGGGACCAATTCGCGCCCATACGCACAGCCTATTCTCTCGTGGCACGCACTAATTTCACTCCCATAGGGTCAATTCTCGCGGGATTTGAACGATTCAAAGCTCTACTGAAAGAGGACATCTAGCGGAAGAGGTAGAAAGTGAACGATTCAAAGCTCTACTGAAAGAGGACATCTAGCGGAAGAGGTAGAAAGTGTCCCCAGAATCATAACTGGTTGGGAAGGGTGGGGGCCATGACGTCAAAGTTGCTCCAACTTTCATGGCCACAAAAACTAGTTTGGAAGAATGCCTGCCCTGTGAGTTCTGCTATACTTACAGACATAATTCCAACGGTTTTAGAATCTTTAGAGTGTTTTCTATCCAATAATAATTTAATTTGCATTAATTAATTTATTTGCATATATTAGCATTTTTTGACAGATTTTTTTTCCAGTTTACTAGGGGTACCCAATCTCTCCAAAGGGGGCGTATGTCTGCCATATCCTTAACAGGTTCTGACTTGCCTAGTTAAATAAAGGTTACTTTTTTTGGACAGCAAAATGACAGATACTAACTGATGAAGCAGACAGACAGAGAAAATATCGTATAGTAACTGTGGAGGACAATACACCATGAGAGGTCACCAGTGGGTGGATGTAGTAACTGTAGAGGACACTACACCATGAGAGGTGTCGTGTTTTTACTATCATTAACTGAAGACTTTTAGTTTTTATCAAAGATTCTCTGTAATTAGCATTTCGTGATTAACTAATCAGGCAAATGGAATTAACTAGGAAGTCAGGGGGAAATGAAAATATTCAGATTACAAAGTTATAATTTTCCTAATATAACTTTTCAGATATTTTAATATCTGATCAATTAGTCTTCAGAATAATTACTTATTTATTTTATGTTAGTCTCATTCCAAATGTCGTAAATTGTTTGTTATCTGCACGAACCCTGTCTTCACTATGAGTCATCCATACATCAATTGTCTTAAATCATTTATTTATTAACTAACTAAACAATCACAGAAGTGCACACACAAACAAACAAAGTAAATATGGTTTCAAGAAATTATAGGGAATGTGCCCTAGTGGGCTAAATAGGCATGGCGGCTTGTTAGACAAAAGGGAAGTGGGGGTCGACTGAGATAAGACAACACATAGTTGATAATTATAACAATTGAAATGCTAATCCTTTGCACATGAACGCTCACACATTCGGGAACAATTGCAATCAATATATATATTTCCGCTCAGTGTGTCGTCGGGATCTCTGTTAAAAAGTTTGATCTGTTGGAGAGTGTCCGACCTCTCTCTCTCTCTGGCGTGGTTAGAATGGGTAGTTCAGAGTGACATTCATTCAGGTCGTTATAGAATAGATGTTTTCGGCGGTTGTCGATTTTCCCGTTCAATTATACCGAATTCCTAGCTGCAGACTAGTAATTTATATCAAAGACTTGTTCTTATTCTGCCGGTATCGATAGTCTAAGAGTTTAACCACGTGGGATGGTTAAAAGATTCAGCAGTCTGGTCTCAAACCTTGGCCCTCTCGTAATTGAGAGCAACATGGTCTGCCTATTTCTCAGGCCCAGAATCTAGAATATGCATATAATTGTCAGATTAGGATAGAAAACACTCTAAAGTTTCCAAAACTGTCAAAATATTGTCTGTGATTATAACGGAACCCATATTGCAGGCTAAAACCACAGCGGTGCGCTCTGTGCCAGCTCCTCGCATTTGCCGTGCTAGAGTGGGCATTCAGCCAGGTCGGATGGTGTCGGCTCAGCGCTCCTGGTCTCCGGTGCGTCTCTTCGGCCCAGGATATCCTGCGCCGGCTCTGTGTACTGTGTCTCCGGTGCGCCTTCACTGCCCAGTGCGTCCTGTGCCAGCACCCCGAAAGTAAGCATCCAGCCACGACTGGTTGTGCCAGCTCCACGCTCGAGACCTCCAGTGCGCCTCCACTGCCCAGTGTATCCGGTGCCTGCTCCACGCACCAGGCGTCCAGTTCATCTCCCCAGTCCGTGAGACCTGTTCCAGTTCCACGCACCAGGCTTCTAGTACGTCTCCTCAGTCCGATGAGACCTGTTCCGGCTCCATGTACAAAGCCTCCAGTGATGATCCATGGCACGAAGCCTCCAGTGATGATCCATGGCCCGAAGCCTCCAGTGATGATCCATGGCACGAAGCCTCCAGTGATGATCCATGGCCCGGAGCCTGCAGTGATGATCCATGGCACGAAACCTCCAGTGATGATCCATGGCCCGGAGCCTGTAGTGATGATCCATGGCACGAAGCCTCCAGTGATGATCCATGGCACGAAGCCTCCAGTGATGATCCATGGCCCGGAGCCTGTAGTGATGATCCATGGCACGAAGCCTGCAGTGATGATCCAGGAAAAGGAGCCTCCAGCAACGGTCCCCATTCCGGAGTCTCCGACGACGGTCCCCAGTCCAGAGCCTCCGGCAACGGTCCCCAGTCCGGAGCCTACGGCGACGGTCCCCAGTCCAGAGCCTCCGGCGACGGTCCCCAGTCCGGAGCCTCCGGCGACAGTCCCCAGTCCAGAGCCTCCGGCGACGATCCCCAGTTCGGCGCCTCTGGCGACGGTCATCAGTCTGGAGCCTGCGGTGAGGGTTCCCAGTCCGGAGCCTTCGGCAAGGGCTCCCAGTCCAGAGCCTTCAGCGAGGGTTCCCAGTCCAGAGCCTCTGGCGACGATCTACGGTCCGGAGGTCCCGGCGACTATCCCTGCACGAGAGGCGCCACCGAAGTGGGCGGGGCCTCAAGCGGAGCGGGGTCTGCGTCCCGCACCGGAGTCCCCACCGAGAGTAGATGCCCACCCGGACTCTCCCCTATAGGTTCAGGTTTGCGGCCGGAGTCCGCTCCTTTGGAGGGGGGCTTTTACCCCCAAGCCATAAGACTCCTGAACAAGTAATCAAATGGCCACCCGGACTCTTCACATTGTCTCCTCCCCAACCCCTCTTTTACGCTGCTGCTACTCTCTGTTTATCATATATGCATAGTCACTTTAACTATACATTTATGTACATACTACCTCAATTGGCCTGACTAACCAGTGTCTGTATATAGCCTCGCTACTGTATATAGACTCTATACTGTATACAGCCTTCCTACTGTTTATAGCCTTTTTACTGTTATAGCGTCACTACTGTTATTATTCACTGTCTTTACTGATATTTTTATTTCTTTACGTATCTATTGTTCACCTAATACCTATTTTTTACTGAAAAATTGCACTGTTGATCAGGGCTTGTAAGTAAGCATTTCAAAAAGGTGTATTCCGCGAACGTAACAAATAAACTTTGATTTGATTTGCTTTGACACTGATGGTAGCAAACAGCACATTAGATGACAGTTCCTGTCCTATTTACTAGTTTCACCCAGAGTCATCAGTGCCAACAACAGCAGCAGCAGAGTAGAGAGAGTCACAACAAGCTTTACCATCTTGTCAGGTTCAGAGGTCGAGGCAGGCAGTGAAGTTCAACAGATACCTGGAACTCTCTCCTCAGAATGAGATTCCTAGATTATCTGATCCAATGATCTGGAATTCTAGTTTAAATACTTTCTCAGTTGGAAATATGATGCCCTTTTCTGGACCGCAGACCCAGCGGTTGTGGAACAAGGTGGAAACTTCAGTCTTGACATGTATTTGGGTCGTCAGGGAAGTTTGACACATAGGTCACATTGTTGGTACCTTGGTAAACTCCCTTCCACTCTGGGCCCGGATTAAGAATTTACGGCAACTATACAATGATGTGGCAGGGTAGCCTAGTGGTTAGAGCATTGGGCTAGTATTTGAAAGGTTGCAAGTTCAAATCCCTGAGCTGACGAGGTACAAATCTGTCATTCTGCCCCTGAACAAGGCAGTTAACCCACTGTTCCTTGGCCGTCATTGAAAATAAGAAATTGTTCTTAACTGACTTGCCTAGTTAAATTAAGGTTAAAAAAAATGCATGTCAGCAAAATTCTAAGGGAGATGTTATCATTGTATAATAGAGTATTACATAACGTTGGGATGATGTGATGTAATGTACAAGTAGCCTTCAAAAGAAGTTTGATTGTTCAATTCAAACCCATTTAGTCCGTTGTGATTAGAAGGCCTACTGTATGTAGGAGTTATAGTGAATGTTCCTGAGGGGCCTAGTTACAGTTTGGACTTAAATCACCGTGAAAATCTATGACAAGACTTCAAAATGACTGTCTAGCAATGATCAACAACCAACTTACCAGAGGCTGAAGAATATTTAAAGGAATAATGGACAAATATTGTAAAATCCAGCTGTGCAAAGCTCTTAGGGACCCGGAAAAATTCACCGCTGTAATAGCTGCCAAAAGTGATTCAAATCAAATCCAAAGCAAAATGTATTGGTCACATACACATGGTTAGCAGATGTTATTGGTCACATACACATGGTTAGCAGATGTTATTGGTCACATACACATGGTTAGCAGATGTTATTGGTCACATACACCTGGTTAGCAGATGTTATTGGTCACATACACCTGGATAGCAGATGTTATTGGTCACATACACATGGTTAGCAGATGTTATTGGTCACATACACATGGTTAGCAGATGTTATTGGTCACATACACCTGGATAGCAGATGTTATTGGTCACATACACATGGTTAGCAGATGTTAATGGTTACATACACATGGTTAGCAGATGTTATTGGTCACATACACCTGGTTAGCAGATGTTATTGGTCACATGCACATGGTTAGCAGATGTTATTGGTCACATGCACATGGTTAGCAGATGTTATTGGTCACATACACCTGGTTAGCAGATGTTATTGGTCACATACACCTGGATAGCAGATGTTATTGGTCACATACACATGGTTAGCAGATGTTATTGGTCACATACACCTGGTTAGCAGATGTTATTGGTCACATACACCTGGTTAGCAGATGTTATTGGTCACATACACCTGGTTAGCAGATGTTATTGGTCACATACACCTGGTTAGCAGATGTTATTGGTCACATACACATGGTTAGCAGATGTTATTGGTCACATACACATGGTTAGCAGATGTTATTGGTCACATACACATGGTTAGCAGATGTTATTGGTCACATACACCTGGTTAGCAGATGTTATTGGTCACATGCACATGGTTAGCAGATGTTATTGGTCACATGCACATGGTTAGCAGATGTTATTGGTCACATACACCTGGTTAGCAGATGTTATTGGTCACATACACCTGGATAGCAGATGTTATTGGTCACATACACATGGTTAGCAGATGTTATTGGTCACATACACCTGGTTAGCAGATGTTATTGGTCACATACACCTGGTTAGCAGATGTTATTGGTCACATACACCTGGTTAGCAGATGTTATTGGTCACATACACATGGTTAGCAGATGTTATTGGTCACATACACATGGTTAGCAGATGTTATTGGTCACATACACATGGTTAGCAGATGTTATTGGTCACATACACATGGTTAGCAGATGTTAAGGGTCACATGCACATGGTTAGCAGATGTTATTGGTCGCATACACCTGGTTAGCAGATGTTATTGGTCACATACACCTGGTTAGCAGATGTTATTGGTCACATACACCTGGTTAGCAGATGTTATTGGTCACATACACATGGTTAGCAGATGTTATTGGTCACATACACATGGTTAGCAGATGTTATTGGTCACATACACATGGTTAGCAGATGTTATTGGTCACATACACATGGTTAGCAGATGTTATTGGTCACATACACCTGGTTAGCAGATGTTATTGGTCACATACACCTGGTTAGCAGATGTTATTGGTCACATACACCTGGTTAGCAGATGTTATTGGTCACATACACCTGGTTAGCAGATGTTATTGGTCACATACACCTGGTTAGCAGATGTTATTGGTCACATACACATGGTTAGCAGATGTTATTGGTCACATACACATGGTTAGCAGATGTTATTGGTCACATACACATGGTTAGCAGATGTTATTGGTCACATACACATGGTTAGCAGATGTTATTGGTCACATACACATGGTTAGCAGATGTTATTGGTCACATACACATGGTTAGCAGATGTTATTGGTCACATACACATGGTTAGCAGATGTTATTGGTCACATACACATGGTTAGCAGATGTTATTGGTCACATACACCTGGTTAGCAGATGTTATTGGTCACATACACATGGTTAGCAGATGTTATTGGTCACATACACATGGTTAGCAGATGTTATTGGTCACATACACATGGTTAGCAGATGTTATTGGTCACATACACATGGTTAGCAGATGTTATTGGTCACATACACATGGTTAGCAGATGTTATTGGTCACATACACCTGGTTAGCAGATGTTATTGGTCACATGCACATGGTTAGCAGATGTTATTGGTCACATGCACATGGTTAGCAGATGTTATTGGTCACATACACCTGGATAGCAGATGTTATTGGTCACATACACATGGTTAGCAGATGTTATTGGTCACATACACATGGTTAGCAGATGTTATTGGTCACATACACATGGTTAGCAGATGTTATTGGTCACATACACATGGTTAGCAGATGTTATTGGTCACATACACATGGTTAGCAGATGTTATTGGTCACATACACATGGTTAGCAGATGTTATTGGTCACATACACCTGGATAGCAGATGTTATTGGTCACATACACCTGGATAGCAGATGTTATTGGTCACATACACATGGTTAGCAGATGTTATTGGTCACATACACATGGTTAGCAGATGTTATTGGTCACATACACATGGTTAGCAGATGTTATTGGTCACATACACATGGTTAGCAGATGTTATTGGTCACATACACATGGTTAGCAGATGTTATTGGTCACATACACATGGTTAGTAGATGTTATTGGTCACATACACATGGTTAGCAGATGTTATTGGTCACATACACATGGTTAGCAGATGTTATTGCGAGTGTAGCTTGTGCTTCTAGTTCCGACAGTGCAGCAATATCTAACAAGTAATATCTAACAATTCAAACTTCTAACAAAAAAAGTGTTTTACAATTGTATTGAAAATGAGATACAGAAATATCTAATATTACATAAGTATTCACACAAATTACATTTGGCAGTGATTACAGCTGTGACTCTTTCTGGGTAAATTTATAAGAGCTTTGCACACATGGATTGTACAATATTCTTCAAGCTCTGTCAAGTTGGTTGTTGATCATTGCTAGACAGCCATTTTCAAGTCTTGCCATAGATTTTGAATGTTATTTAAGTCAAAACTGTATCTAGGCCACTCAGGAACATTCAATGTCATCTTGGTAAACAACTCCAGTGTATATTTGGCCTTGTGTTTTAGAGTATTGTCCTGCTGAAAGGTGAATTTGTCTCCCAGTGTCTGTTGGAAAGCAGACTGGACCAGGTTCTCTTATAACGCTTCGTATTCAAGACATAAAGTTAATTTCTTTGAAGCATCTTTTGCAGTTTTACTTCAGTACCTTCTTGCAAACTGGAGGCATGTTTTGGAATATTTTTATTCTGTACAGGCTTCCTTCTTTTCATTTAGGTCATGTAGGTTATGTCATGCCTGCCCCCCATCATTATGCACACCTGTCACCATCGTTACGTGCATCAGCACTTATTGGGACTCACCTGGACTCTATTACCTTATTGACTGTCTCCCCTATATCTGTCACTTCCTCAGTTTCTTCCCCTTTCAGCATTGATGTGATTGTGTTCCTCTTGTCCAGACACTGGCCTTGTTTTGTTTCATGTCCATTACTGATTAAATATTCACTCCCTGTACTTGCTTCCCGTCTCCCAGCGTCTGTCCTTACAGGTTAGTATTGTGGAGTAACTACAATGTTGATTCATCCTCAGTTTTCTCCTTTCACAGCCATTATTCAACTCTAACTTTTTTAAAGTCACTATTTGCCTCATGGTGAAATCCCTGAGTGGTTTCCGTCCTCTCCAGAAACTGAGTTAGGAAGGACGCCTGTATCTTTGTAGTATTGATACACCATCCAAATTGTAATTAATAACATCACCATGCTCAAAGGCATATTCAATGTCTGTTTTTTTTTTATTTTATTTTGACCCATCTACTAATAGGAGCTCTTCCTTGGGAGGCATTGGAAAACCTCCCTGGTCTTTGTAGTTAAATCTGTGTTTGAATTTCACAATTCAACTGAGGGGCCTTAAACATAATTGTATGTGTGGGGTACAGAGATGAGGTAGTCATTCAAAAATCAGGTTGAACACGATTGTCACACCCTGATCTGTTTCACCTGTCTTTGTGATTGTCTCCACCCTCCTCCAGGTGTCGCCCATCTTCCCCATTATCCCCTGTGTATTTATACCTGAGTTCTGTCTGTTGCCAGTTGTTTTTGTTCGTTCAAACCTACCAGTGTTTTTCCCCTTGCTCCTGTCTTTGCTATAATCCCTGCATTCTAGTTTCCCGGTTTTGACCTGCCTGCCCTGACCTGAGCCTGCCTGCTGTCCTGTACCTTTGCCCCACCTACCTGGAATCTGACCTCTGCCCTTGACCTGTCCTTTTGCCTGCCCCTGTTCGAGTACAACTTTATTTACTTTGACGCTGTCTGCGCCTGGGTCTTACCTTAAACTTGATAAGTTGCATGGACTCACTGTGTGCAATAATTATGAGTTAAGACAATTTTTACTCCTGAACTTATTTAGGCTGGCCATAACAAAGGGGTTGAATACTTATTGACTCCTTTTCTATTCATTTGATGAGAATTTGCTGGGGTATATTGTCTAGTCCAGTGACACACAGTCTCAATTTTTATCTATTTTAATTTCAGGCTGTAACACAACAAAATGTGGAAAAAATCAAGGGGTGTAATAACTTAAGACACTGTACTTTTCCATGTATCTCATCTTACTGTAATAAGAGCTAATGATATGAAACATGAACTTCTGAATTGCAGGAATCCTTTGAGTTCTATATTATATTAAACAAGTATCAGTGGGTGAGAGAGTTAAACTTTTACTCATCTCTTCAGCTCATTGAAGTGGTCTTCAATTGTTCTGTGAATGTAGAGGATCCTCCCACTCTGTCCCAGGTTTCACATGGTAGTTGTGTGAGGTTATACATTGCAAAGAAACAGCACCAATGTGTTAAATGTCTCAATATTCATTAAAACATGATAATGTCCCGATTAATGCATTGTGACAAACTCAAGGGAGAAAAAGTTGTGGTTGTAACAGGGACAGTTATGATGTAACAACTGAAGAGGAACTGTTAAAACCCGTTTATGATGACCTGTTTAGTTGTCACGGAAACACTTTTCCCCATTTGAGTTGAGGCCTCAACACATTCTGTTTTCCTCTGACCTAGAAAATAACCATATTATCAAGACAACCTACACGTAACAGCCCACATCCATGCACTTCAGTGAACGATGTCTCAGTCACACACAAAGACACAGACACGCACACAGACATGACAATTAGATTGATCAGATAGGAGATTTAATTACTCTTGTATTTCCCTGCTGTGTGTATTTACTACCCAAACAAAGTCACACCTGAAAGTTCCCCTTCACATTCGCCATTTGAAATTCCCTGCTCAACAGGTTAGACGAGTGTTCCTCTATTATAGAATGTTGACCATCAGTCAGAGCTGTAGAATTAGGAATTACAACTCAGAGCCCTGGGGTCATTATGTCATCATTGTTGTCATACGTCTTGTAAGAAAAGTTCTTGCTCATCCTCAGTGAAACACCCTGTGGTGAAATTAAAGTTCTTTACTGGTTCTGTGGTGATTCTCTGGTTTGGTTCATATCTAACTCATCACATATTTTTAAAATAAATATCACCACCCCAAATGTGTCCTTTCATAGCTTCATAGGACATAAACAGGGGCAGTTCCATGGTTTGACTCAATAGACTTTATCACTGTGGCGCTAGAGGAGGCTGGTGAGAGGGGCTTTAGGAGGACAGGCTCATTGTAATGGCTGGAATGGAATCAATGGAAAAGAGTGAAACACGTTGTTTCCATGTGTTTGATGTGTTTAGGGACCATTTCATCAATTCCGTTTTGGCCATTAGAATAAGCCCGTCCTCCTATAGCTCCTTCCATCAGCCTCCTTTGTGTGGCGCACAATGCACTGTGTTTCCTCCTAGACCAAATGATACATCTGATAACTGTACATACAGTATGTTCTATGATATGATCTGTGGTGGTTTCACTGATGTGGGTACATGGTTACACATACACACATAACCACAGCAAAGGTGTTAAAACCTCTAAAAGTCTGAGCCATTTCGGGGGTGGGAGGGTGTTCTACTAATCTAACATATGGAATTGTCTTCAGATGGTCACACCATGGATCATTTAGCTATTTGATGTTGAATTTTAGGACCCCTTTAGGTATCAAAAATAATTAATAAAATGTTGCAATTTTCCTTTGCTACTATACCCAACAGAAAGCATTGAATAACACATTCATAAATCACAAGAAAAGACAGTAAAAAGATAAATCATAAGGAATCAGGTTTTGAAGTGTCTGTCCTTTTTATAGAAGATATAAGAACACAGGAAATATTTAGGTTTTTTTGGGATACATATTTATCCCCATGTTTTTGTTGGCACAAAACTACCTCCATACGTCTATTCATTTGTGTTGGTACCTTCAGACGAGTCCCGTGACACTTGTGGGGCTCGTAGAGAAAAACGGAGAACACCATCGTGTTGGTGAGAGTCAGTGTGGTATTAGTAGAGTATTAGTTTCTAGTCCAAACAGTTCAGACACTACAGACAGAAGTTGACACATCAGTGTTACTTGTGGGGGGCGTAGATCAAAACAGAGATCCGGAGAACCATTCAGATGCTACAGACGTTTTTGTGAGAAGACAGATTTTGGGGAATTCTCATGGTCTGACATCTTTCACTGCATATGTGGATGTGGTGGATTGAGAAGCATCTCATTCAAAAATCTGATATCTCTCATTTAAACTGACGTATTTTGCTGGGGATTTTATTTACTGTCACTTAGATTGATGAATGGGTGCGTAAACAGGCTATTGATTTGAGACCACAGTTATTCTCTGTCTGAATCAAAATACAAAGGTTTTTATTTGATTGACACATCTCCCACATCCTTTGGTTATGAGGGTTAAAGGACATTATACTGTAGAATTGATATATTGTTCAATTGAGGTACAGTGGTTGGCATGTAATTCACCCTACACTCCTTGTATTTATAACTAGTTCATATAGGATCATAGGATAGAACGGTGTTTCTTAATGGGGACCCAAAAGGTGTGCACTTTTCTGTTAATGCCGTAGCACTAGACACCTGATTCCACTAATCATTGGGAGTGTTCCTCTGCCTAGGCGTTGCTGATGCATGCTAGATCTTACAATGCCTGGATAGGTATTTTAAGTATCAGCTTAAATGTTCTATTAGCAATCTGATGCTTGACAGCACGGTCGATGACCTGCCACACAAACATTGGTTGATGCATGCAACTGAGCAGGGTTTTGATGATGAGGTAATTGGTGGAATCAGGTATGTAGCATTTGGGGCAAAACTAAACCCTTTGGGTTCCCAGCACCAGAATAATGAAATACTGAGATATAATATAAAACACAAACTCACTTAACATGATCCAAAAATGTATTCCTTAACCCAGGGGACATCAACAAAGGTACAATCATTTAGGGACACTAATATTGTCGTGCATTTCAATCAGCTCAGAATAAATGCTGTATATAAATAAACATGTAAAAGTTGTTCAGACATCCTCCCTCTTGTTCCGTTCAAGAATCTTGTTTCCCTTTTTTGTTCATTGGGGAATGTGATGGGGAAATTCTGCCGTGGAACTTTGGTTTTAGGGCGTGGGTAGGAAAGTCCATTTCACCTCTCAGAGAATAAGCCTCTACCTCTACCAGGAGTATATATATGGCTCTGGTGAGGAATAGGACCTCACACAGCCACTGAAGCTCTTTGTCTGAAGACAGCAGCTCATCACATCACAGCACCACAGAAGAAGAGATGGCCCAGATCAGAGCCCCTGTTGTTGTGCTGCTCGTGCTCCTGGCTGTGGGGCTGTTTGCTGCTGAGGTTTCTGCAGCTAAACAAGGTCAATATTGGATGTGAAAGTTTTGTCTCAGTCCGTCTGTCTGTCTCCCTCTCTCCTTGTTTTTTGCAAATGGTGTTTTTTAATTGCCATACAAGATAACGTTTCTTGTCTTTTTGCTCAATAGGTTTTCCTAGAGGCTGTTGTACGAGTTACTCCCAGGGTAGGATGGACATGCATCACATCCTTGGCTTTTCCATACAGACAGTGATTGACGGGTGCAACATTGATGCTATCATGTGAGTGACTCTGGAAGGCCTATTTGCAAGTAAAATGATAATATTAATTGTAACACATGTATTATTTCTTCAATTTAAGTATATCATTAAGTATAAAATAATTGTACAACAGAAGTAAAACAATTTGATAACTTGATATTATTTGCATTGATTCATTTGCGATGTGATATTGCATTGTGATGTTATAGAGATGTAAGCCTATAAAGCACTGATGATTGACTGATGTTGTCTCCTCAACATGTTCTCTTCCAGTTTCCACACTTTCAGAGGGAGATTCCAATGTGTGGATCCCACCAAGGGCTGGGTTATGAAAGCTGTTCGCAAGCTGAGGTAAGAATTCATTCATATTTATTCAGGATAAAATTATTTGGCTCCATGGAATTGAATTATACTGACAGTGTGTGTAGGGTTTATCATAAGGATGTTAGGTAAAACAATGGTATAAGAAATGGATGACATAACTTTATTTCTTCTCTACAGGGAGAGAGCGGAACGATTGAACAAGAAAAGGTCATAGGAATAGTGTTCATCACAAGGGTACACGGGACGAAGAGTTTGTGTTGCTATCTTCATTGACGGAGGAGAATGCAAACATGCTGGAATCCTGCTATCTCTAGATTTATCCAACTACCTGAATTTTATCAGACATTTTTCTGTGCTGAAAAGTATAATAAATGAAGAATATAAACAACGCGGAGCACCTGGACACAGCCCTTAGCCGTGGTATATTGGCCACATATGACAAACCCCTGAGGAGCCTTATTGCTATTATAAACTGGTTACAAACATAATTAGAGCAGTACAAATATTATTTATTGTCATACCGATAGTATATGGTCTGACATACTACAGCTGTCAGCCAATCAGCATTCAGGGCTGGAACCTCTCAGTTTATTATTTTACATAACCTATTTGTATATAAAATCCTCTGTGTTGGCAGAGTTTAATGTTATAATCTTGTTGTATGAGCATCAGAAATCACATGTTTTAACCCTTTTATTCATAAAGGTCTTGTGTATGATCAGATCATTGATCACATCTGTTATATTTAACAGTTACTGTTACATTTTATATCTATAATAAATCATATATTTTACTAAGAATTCTCACTTCTTTTGTGTCTTCATCTTGTGTGGTATGAGGGGGGCTCCTGAGTGCCACAGCGGTCTAAGGCACTGCATCTCAGTGCTTGAGGTGTCACTACAGACATCCCTGGTCTGAATCCAGGCTGTATCACAACCGGCCGTGATTGGGAGTCCCATAGGGGGGCGCACAATTGGCTCAGCGTCGTCCAGGTTTGGCCGGTGCAGGCCGTCATTGTAAATAAGAATTTGTTCTTAACTGACTTGCCTAGTTAATTAAAGGTTACTTGTTTTGGGACAGCACAATGACAGATACTAACTGATGAAGCAGACAGACAGAGAAAATATTGTATAGTTACTGTGGAGGACAATACACCATGAGAGGTCACCAGTGGGTGGATGTAGTAACTGTAGAGGACACTACATCATGAGAGGTCACCAGTGGGTGGATTTAGTAACTGTAGAGGACACTACACAATGAGAGGTCACCAGGGGTAGATGTAGTTACTGTAGAGGACACTACACCATGAGGTCACCAGTGTGTGGCTGAAGTAACTGTAGAGGACACTACACCATGAGGTCACCAGTGTGTGGATGTACTAACTGTAGAGGACACTACACCATGAGGTCACCAGTGTGTGGATGTACTAACTGTAGAGGACACTACACCATGAGGTCACCAGTGTGTGGATGAAGTAACTGTAGAGGACACTACACCATGAGGTCACCAGTGTGTGGATGTACTAACTGTAGAGGACACTACACCATGAGGTCACCAGTGTGTGGATGTACTAACTATAGAGGACACTACACCATGAGGTCACCAGTGTGTGGATGAAGTAACTGTAGAGGACACTACACCATGAGGTCACCAGTGTGTGGATGTACTAACTGTATAGGACACTACACCATGAGGTCACCAGTGTGTGGATGTACTAACTGTAGAGGACACTACACCATGAGGTCACCAGTGTGTGGATGTACTAACTGTAGAGGACACTACACCATGAGGTCACCAGTGTGTGGATGAAGTAACTGTAGAGGACACTACACCATGAGGTCACCAGTGTGTGGATGAAGTAACTGTAGAGGACACTACACCATGAGGTCACCAGTGTGTGCATGTAGTAACTGTAGAGGACACTACACCATGAGGTCACCAGTGTCTGGATGTACTAACTGTAGAGGACACTACACCATGAGGTCACCAGTGTGTGGATGTACTAACTGTAGAGGACACTACACCATGAGGTCACCAGTGTGTGGATGTACTAACTGTAGAGGACACTACACCATGAGAGGTCACCAGTGTGTGGATGTACTAACTGTAGAGGACACTACACCATGAGGTCACCAGTGGGTGGATGTACTAACTGTAGAGGACACTACACCATGAGGTCACCAGTGGGTGGATGTACTAACTGTAGAGGACACTACACCATGAGGTCACCAGTGTGTGGATGTACTAACTGTAGAGGACACTACACCATGAGGTCACCAGTGTGTGGATGTACTAACTGTAGAGGACACTACACCATGAGGTCACCAGTGTGTGGATGTACTAACTGTAGAGGACACTACACCATGAGGTCACCAGTGTGTGGATGTACTAACTGTAGAGGACACTACACCATGAGGTCACCAGTGTGTGGATGTACTAACTGTAGAGGACACTACACCATGAGGTCACCAGTGGGTGGATGTACTAACTGTAGAGGACACTACACCATGAGGTCACCAGTGTGTGGATGTACTAACTGTAGAGGACACTACACCATGAGGTCACCAGTGTGTGGATGTACTAACTGTAGAGGACACTACACCATGAGGTCACCAGTGTGTGGATGTACTAACTGTAGAGGACACTACACCATGAGGTCACCAGTGTGTGGATGTACTAACTGTAGAGGACACTACACCATGAGGTCACCAGTGTGTGGATGTACTAACTGTAGAGGACACTACACCATGAGGTCACCAGTGGGTGGATGTACTAACTGTAGAGGACACTACACCATGAGGTCACCAGTGTGTGGATCACTCACAGCTCTTCTTCTAAAAACACTCCTAATCAAAAGCCTTGTGATGCTTATATTGCATTCACTTTGTATCAGTTAAATATCCAACTAAGGGATTACATTTTTAGATTACATTGACACTTACATTGATCTGACTTTGATGGTTGTAATTATTCGCCTACCTCCTCATGCCTTTTGCACACAATGTACATAGACTCCCCTTTTTTTTCTACTGTGTTATTGACTTGTTAATTGGTTTACTCCATGTGTAACTCTGTGTTGTTGTCTGTTCACACTGCTATGCTTTATCTTGGCCAGGTCGCAGTTGCAAATGAGAACTTGTTCTCAACTAGCCTACCTGGTTAAATAAAGGTGATCTGGCCTACCTGGTTAAATAAAGGTGATCTGGCCTACCTGGTTAAATAAAGGTGTTCTCAACTAGCCTACCTGGTTAAATAAAGGTGATCTGGCCTACCTGGTTAAATAAAGGTGATCTGGCCTACCTGGTTAAATAAAGGTGTTCTCAACTAGCCTACCTGGTTAAATAAAGGTGATCTGGCCTACCTGGTTAAATAAAGGTGTTCTCAACTAGCCTACCTGGTTAAATAAAGGTGATCTCAACTAGCCTACCTGGTTAAATAAAGGTGATCTAGCCTACCTGGTTAAATAAAGGTGATCTCAACTAGCCTACCTGGTTAAATAAAGGTGATCTAGCCTACCTGGTTAAATAAAGGTGATCTCAACTAGCCTACCTGGTTAAATAAAGGTGAAATAAAAATAAAAATAAATAAAAAGAGTTCTACCTGGCCAACTACAGGATGATGGGCACCATCAAAGTACAGTTTCTTCCTGTTTGTGGAGTTGTTTTCTTGTAAATTACTGATCATTCTCTTGATCCTAGGCCAGAGTTGCCAATAAGCATGTTGTTATAAATGCATAAGAAATTCTAAGTTAAATTCAGGTTGATATGTTGTCATGAATAGCTATCTAAAGACTGCAAAAACAAAGATCAGCAAATGACAAAAAGCATTGAGATGTCAATCACTTGTTCATTCTCAAATGTACAACTGTCACCAACAAACATCTCTATTGTCTTGTATCTCTCTCACGGAATCAGTGAAAATCCAGTTCTGGAAATGTTCTCATTCCATTGTTCGTGACCTGTAAATGAATGAATGTTAAGAGGATGTAGTGAAAGTCCTATGACATCAGAAGGAGGAAGTCAACAGAACATCTTGTTTTGAGGAAGTAATCATACAGGTTTGGTACGTCAACAGTTACAATCACAGCAGTAAAATGCTGACTCAAACATGCAGGGCAATGGAATTCCCTCACTAAATATCTTGCTTGTTTTGTCATGATTAAGAGGTACAAAGGTATTTATGTTTTATTTTGTATTTTTACAGAGGACAGGAGAGCCATGCTTGAGAGAGACGAGAGTGGACACTGGAAAGAAATAGACAGTAAGAATGATTATCTCGTTTTTACTGACTGCCAAGACTTTTCAAGTGGATGTACATTCCTCTGCCATTTTGATTTATTACCACATTAAGTATTGAAATAACACCAGACTACCGCAGGACTGTGCTGGCATTTCTGTAATACAGGACATCAACACTAGATGGTAGTCTAGTACCGTTGCTATACTACATACTACAGGAACACAATACTACAGGAACTCCATACTACAGGAACACAATACTACAGGAACTCAATACTACAGGAAAACAATACTACAGGAACTCAATACTACAGGAGCACGATACTACAGGAACTCAATACTACAGGAACTCAATACTACAGGAACTCAATACTGCAGGACACAATGCGTTTGAGCTAATATTACATGAGAGGTGCAGGAACTGAAACAGTAGAAGATTTGAGGTGCCGGTACTCGGTTCTGGTGAGCTCCTGTCAAGCACTGCCCCTCAGACATTTTTTGTACCAAGTACCAATTTTACAAAATGGACCGTATTATATTCATGCCCTGGTTTCCTCCTAGCAGTCTCCAATGTTAGAAAATATGTGGACGGTTCTGGACGAAGGATCAGTCTGGTAAATATGGAGCTGCTCAACCCATTGGCTCCAAATCACTTACTCCATCTTCAACTATGTTCACATCTTGATGCCTGGCTGGTGCCTAATTCAGTGACAGCCAAGGAGTTTGGACACTATTGCAACCTTTTCAAACTAGATCCTTTCGTATTTGGCTGTAAATAACAGTAAAGAATTGGAGAGGGGCCTAACTACACTAGCCCCCATGTATTTAGAGAGGGACCAGCTCAACAGTGGACAATCACATGAAGCTATCCACCGCATAGAAATATAAGAATAGAACCTTCTTGGAAGTTCTAACCCTGGCAATTTGACTGGTAAACTCATGGGTACACTCACAATGGCCACCTAGTATTGTGATGAAATCATTTTCTCTCAGCTGATGCTGGATCAACAAGGGAAATAGCTAACATATTCCATTTGTTGTGTGTTAGCCGCGTTAGTGAACAGTCTGTGAAGGTAGTGTGAGGCGAACGTAAGTGTCTGTTTTGGGTCTAAAATGCCGCAAAAAAAGAATCAAGTGGCCATGTAGACTTTAGTAAGAATTGCTAGGTCATTTTCAGTTTGAATTCTGTTGCTAAAACGCCTGGGGAATCCTTACAAAAAGTAGCTGTTTGATGTTTCACCATAACACTTTGGAATGTTCATTCAAATCGTTCAACTGAAGTTGTTACTCCGGGAACATGTTCCATGCAAACAGAAGCCTTGTTGAACTCGCCTCTGATGTGTCTCATGTAATGGAATGTATTTTTTGGAATGTCAGTTGAGTTGACAAATCATAGAACAGATTGACGGGTACCATTCCTGCTTTTATTCTAGGTCGAAAATATACAGGCTAAGACAGAGTTGTCACATATCTGGGATCAACATCATTTCTAATTACCAGTGCAATTACTATACTAGCATAGCTGGTCCCATTGTTGCAAAGAGTTCTGGGATATTAGAATCCCGTTGTCTTAACCTTCATCATCTTCAACCTAGCTTTTACTTCCTGGCATGGGTACACTCAAAATGGCTGCCAGTCCACCCATTATGAAATCATTGACTTGAATGGAGATGCCCTTTCTATTCATTCTATTTCTATGATCCACCCACACACAGCCATTATTACATCATAATCATCACCTGTGGTCCTTTCTGCACAACTGAACAGAGTGCTTCTCAATGAATAATACAGGGGACAGGGATGGGGACAGAGAGAGAGAGAGAGAGAGAGAGAGAGAGAGAGAGAGAGAGAGAGAGAGAGAGAGAGAGAGAGAGAGAGAGAGAGAGAGAGAGAGAGAGAGAGAGAGAGAGATAGAGAGAGAAAGAGAGAAAGAGAGAGGGAGAGAGAGAAAGAGAGATTATTCCCTGTTGGGACAAGGACACATACATTCCTAAGTACCCATCATGCTGAAAGAGCAGTCACCAGTCTCTATGATGCTGGTCTACTTTACAGTTTCGTTTTGAGTTTATGGAACACGTTTATGGGACTATTGGGATTGATGTGGAGGTTTATAGAGCTATTGGATCAATTAATTTTTTATTACTGTACAGGTTATTGTTCTGCTAGGAAACACGACATGTGTTGAAGGACTGAGAATCAACCACAGATGTTTGGATCTCGTTGAACTTTATTATAATAAAATACACATCACACCAAACATCAAACTTACAGCTGAGTTCTTCCCATGTGTGGTCACATTGTGTGTGTGTGTGTGTGTGTGTGTGTGTGTGTGTGTGTGTGTGTGTGTGTGTGTGTGTGTCAGTCAATATGTCTAAGGATAATGAAAAGGGGAGGAAAGCAGTATGAATGTACACCCAAGACTGACTGAAGGTAAGGTTAAAGGCTGAGTTTCAGGCACTAATAACTCATGCACAGACAGTCAGATAGTGTCACACACACTTACACACCAAGCCAGACTATCACTGCCCAAGCACAGATAATCAGGCAGGGTTTGAGAGACCAGATTCCCAGTCACCGAGGTGGCTGTCTATCAGTCTATCAGTGTATCAGTGTATCAGTCTATTGCGTATCAGTGTATCAGTGTATCAGTCTATCAGTGTATCAGTCTATCGTGTATCAGTGTATCAGTGTATCAGTTTATCGTCTATCAGTGTATCAGTCTATTAGTCTATCAGTGTATCAGTGTATAAGTCTATCGTCTATCAGTGTATCAGTGTATCAGTGTATCAGGCTATCAGTCTATTATTCTGTCAGTGTATCAGTCTATCGTGTATCAGTCTATCAGTCTATCGTGTATCAGTGTATCAGTCTATCGTGTATCAGTCTATTGTGTATCAGTCTATTGTGTATCAGTGTATCAGTCTATCAGTGTATCAGTCTATTAGTGTATCAGTGTATGAGTGTATCAGTCTATCAGTGTATCAGTGTATCAGTCTATCAGTCTATCGTGTATCAGTCTATCAGTCTATCGTGTATCAGTGTATCAGTCTATCAGTGTATCAGTCTATCAGTCTATCAGTGTATCAGTGTTTTTTTCCTTGTCATGCTGTGTTACGCCAGAAAGAGTAGCTGCTGCTTGTGCAAAAGCTAATGTGGATTCTAACGAACTAATCAACACATTTGGAAGGTGGATTGAGAGGGCTAAATTCAATATATTTTTGCACACATCCCTTCCTCCCTCTATCTCTCTCGTTCTCTTTCTTACACACAAACACACACGCACAAATGCACACACACAGGAAGGGAGCAGAACACTCCAGCTGAGGATGCGGCAGGCTGCAGCTTTACTAAGGGCCATTTGAGCCGCTCAGCACACCGAGCTAACACAGCACACATACACACACACACACACCGAGCTAACACAGCACACATACACACACACACACACACACCGAGCTAACACAGCACACATACACACACACACACACCGAGCTAACACAGCACACATACACACACACACACACCGAGCTAACACAGCACACATACACACACACACACACACACACACCGAGCTAACACAGCACACATACACACACACACACACACACCGAGCTAACACAGCACACATACACACACATACACACACACACACAGGGGTAACACAGCACACATACACACACATACACACACACACACACACACACACACCGAGCTAACACAGCACACATACACACACATACACACACACCGGGCTAACACAGCCCACTATAATTACACAGGCATAAAAAGAGAGGGATGGAACAGCTAAAGGAGAAGCGACTCCAGATGATTACACATTCACTCGGCTTCCTTCCCCCTCGCCGCACACACAACCTCCAATTAGAGGAGGGGAAGATGAAGATGAGGGAGCAGTCACAGACGAAGACTCTATTTACGTCTTTCTCTCGCTCCCCTGAAGACATCCAGAGCCAGGGAGAGAGGGAATAGAGGGAGAGAGAGAACATGGTGCATCCTGCTGAGATATTAAATCCGATGTCAGTCTGGGACACAGTTGCACTCATTGTTCAGTGAGCTTTTCCACAAAGTTCAACCCAGCGACAGCAATGAATGTTTATTGTGACCTTTGAAGTGGAGGGGCCTTTGGAGGGACCAGGGTAGCAGAGATGGGGGATGGGGGGGTTGGTGGGTGTGAGGGGTGAGTGTATGTTTGTACGTTCGTGTAGTTAAAGAAGGAAAGACAGCTGGTAGCCACGTGTGTGTTCACATCCACTTCTATCCAGCAGGTATTCACCCATCAACATTATAACCTTCTCTTCAACTCTATGGTGTCTTGGTCAGGGCAGGCCGCGGGGCACAGTCAACGGTCGATGGTTTTTATGTGATTCATACCAAACTCACCGACAGCGTTGAATGTTCACCGAGGTGAGCAGGACCGCAGGACTGCAGTGAGAGGGTGAGCCTGACAGCGCTGACAGATGTGCTTACTGAGGGCTGGGCTGAGGGGAGGCGAAAGGGACAGGAGAGGAGGGGAATAGGAGGGAGACAGGAAGGAGACAGGATAGGAGGGGACAGTACAGGAAGGAGATAGGAGGGGACAGAAGGGGAGAGAGACAGGAGGGAGATAGGAGGGGACAGGACTGGAGGGAGACAGCAAGGGAGAGGACAGGAGGGGACAGGAAAGGAAGGGACAGCAAGGGAGAGGACAGGATGGAGACATAAGGGGAGGGGACAGGACAGGAGAGAGACAGGAGGGAGACAGGACAGGAGGGAGACAGCAAGGGAGAGGACAGGAGGGGACAGGAAAGGAAGAGACAGCAAGGGAGAGGACAGGAGGGAGACAGGAGGGAGACAGGACAGGAGGGAGACAGCAAGGGAGAGGACAGGAGGGGACAGGAAAGGAAGGGACAGCAAGGGAGAGGACAGGAGGGGATAGGAGGGGACAGGACAGCAAGGGAGAGGACAGGAGGGGACAAGAGGGGACAGGAAAGGAAGGGACAGCAAGGGAGAGGACAGGAGGGGACAGGAAAGGAAGGGACAGCAAGGGAGAGGACAGGAGGGGACAGGACAGGAAGGGACAGCAGGGGACAGAAGGGAACAGCAGGAGACAGGACACACATAAATGTAAAAACCACGCAGGGCTCTATTCAATTAGAGCCTCAAGAGCCCACTTCAATAAAACCCCCTTACCTGGTTTCTGTGACACCGCAATATAAAATAGCATTCATCCCCACTAGAGTGAGTGAGGAACATAGAGAATGAAATGCTTTCTCTCGTTGTTTGTTGGCAAAACAGGCTACCAACAAGTCAATGATGTTTACAGCACATCTACCACAACCTTATAACCAAACATAAAGCTGAAGAGTAAGAAGGCAGGATCTGAGGCGTCTGGTCACCGACTGTTGAACAGCCCCTTAAATACAGCAGCAGAGGGTTAGTATTGTTGCATCACAGTGAACAAATGCAGATTTAATGTCTATACTGTATACTCATTCGTATACATTCATACAGATACAGGCAGGGTTTGAATCGTCTGCATTGATAACTGTTGTAAAGGTGTCTAATGGTGTGTAGACAGTGTGCGACATACACTGCTGTGTGTGTTGTCTCAGGGGGTTGGGAAGAAGCTAAATGTATTCCCCTCACCAATGGACAATGACATTCTATTGTTGGACTATTCTATTCTACTGCCTGCACCCCTGGACACCCTGTGTAAATGGAACTCTGGAGTTAGAATGATATTGTTGGACTATTCTATTCTACTGCCTGCACCCCTGGACACCCTGTGTAAATGGAACTCTAGGGTTAGAATGATATTGTTGGACTATTCTATTTTACTGCCTGCACCCCTGGACACCCTGTGTAAATGGAACTCTGGGGTTAGAATGATATTGTTGGACTATTCTATTCTACTGCCTGCACCCCTGGACACCCTGTGTAAATGGAACTCTGGAGTTAGAATGATATTGTTGGACTATTCTATTCTACTGCCTGCACCCCTGGACACCCTGTGTAAATGGAACTCTGGAGTTAGAATGATATTGTTGGACTATTCTATTGTACTGCCTGCACCCCTGGACACCCTGTGTAAATGGAACTCTGGAGTTAGAATGATATTGTTGGAACCATTTTTTCCGCCAGTCACAGTGCTTATAGATTTGCTGCATGGTGAACAATACGATGGACTCACACTGTGCTGTCCCTGCAGTGAGACTGAGCTAGACTGTGTGTGTGTTTGGTCTCCCTCTCCCTTTGCGACTGAACGCTCCCATTGTCATTGGCAGGTCATTGCTCGGTGGACAAACGACCCCTGCCAACCTCCTGGCCAGCAAGACGAACTGAGGCTGACGTCATGATGCTACATGCTAATGCGCTCATTCATCAATCTCTTTCATAGACTTAGAGTTGACGTCATGGTGGGTGCTAGCCTAGCGTGCCCACTGCTCTGGGGAAACTAATTTACTGGCATTTACTAACGTCATGCTAATATGCTAGTAGCTTTACCACAATGGAAGCCTGATGGACTGCATGCTAATAGACTAACAGTCTTGATACCACACTTCACAACCTGGAGCATACGTCGTGACAGGACGCTACCGCTCCAACAATGCCTTCTGGACCAGTATGCTAATACGGTGATCATTCTTCCCATAGTCTCTTCATTGTAGAGCGGGTTCCTTGTAGACACCCTATTCACTGACTATTACATATATATAAAGGATCAAGGCCTTATAATTAGACATAATAAACCATATTAGCGCACCCCCTTCTCAATCACACATGCGTGCATGCGCGCTCTCACACACACACACACACACACACACACACACACACACACACACACACACACACACAGACACACCCCTGTTGCCCCCCGTTGAGACCTGAAATAAGAAACAGACACAGGGTGGGGGAGAGAAACGGTTTCTCCATGGCAACCTCAGTGTTAGCCAGGCATTTCTTCATTCCCCCGTTCAATGTCGCGCCCTTAGAGGCGGAGGGAGGACCCCTGTTCTACAGCTGAATATTGCCATTGTGTTGGGGGTGATTGTGTGTGTGTGTCCGTGTGTGTGTCAAGGGGGGTGAATGAGGGGACAAGCTGCAGGCATATGAGTCGCAACAATGACATAGATCAGAGGGAACACACAGACACACACAAACACACACATGCGTGTAAAACTATGTTGATGAAGATAGAGATAAACCTCTGAAATAACTATATAATTACACCATAGGGCAAGCGCTTATCGCAGTCCAACCCATGGTTTCTGGTTATTCTCTTCTCTTATGAATATGATTGTGTCTCTCTCTCTCTCTGCCAGTCTATACAGGACACTTTGCCTCTCAGACAGTAGAGATTTAGAGGGGGGGGGGGGGTCAGCTGCTAGAGTAAATAAAAGCCTCTGTTTGTAACGTTGGCCATCTTGGAAAAACTCCACAGCCACAAATTTGGCTTTCATTACATTTCAGGCAGGAAGGGAGGTATTTATTTTGACTGTTCTTCGCTGGAAACGATAAATGATGGCTAAATGAACTCAAGGCATAATGATAGTCAGGAGGATAAGCCAGTGGATCTATGCGGGTGTTATGCAAACAAAAACACTGAGGGAAAAAAACAAGAAGCAAAGGAATGTGTTACAGTATGTCTCGTTACTGTTGAATAATGAATGCAAACAGTACAGCCTTTTGTTTCATCTACAAGACATTTCAATATATGGCTATTTGCATGTTCAAGCCTTTCTACTTTAAGATGCGTTTTCACACACAGATTAAGCCTAGTCGTGGACCAGAAAACCCCAGAGATAAATGGTAGAATCTCAGTTGCAAATGATTTATATTCCAGGACT